>NC_073339.2:24562500-24835000 GCF_027580225.2 Misgurnus anguillicaudatus
CCCAATCTCCAGACCTTAATCCAATTGAGAACTTGTGGGGTGATATCAAAAATGCTGTTTCTGAAGCAAAACCAAGAAATGTGAATGAATTGTGGAATGTTGTTAAAGAATCATGGAGTGGAATAACAGCTGAGAGGTGCCACAAGTTGGTTGACTCCATGCCACACAGATGTCAAGCAGTTTTAAAAAACTGTGGTCATACAACTAAATATTAGTTTAGTGATTCACAGGATTGCTAAATCCCAGAAAAAACAAATGTTTGTACAAAATAGTTTTGAGTTTGTACAGTCAAAGGTAGACACTGCTGTTTTTTTGAACACACCCCTTTCAAATAGTTGCCCAATTGCACAGCCTTGGGAGCGTGCGTATCATGAGTGCTGGGTCTGTTTGTTTTCTGAGAATCTACTGAACCTACTGGCAACTTGTTTGCCACGTAGCAATAAAAAATATACTAAAAACCTTGATTATTCTGGTTAGTCACATTGTACTGCTATTATTTTGAACAAGACTGTACATATACACACATACATATATATACACACATACACACACATGTACATATACGTATTGAAGGTACAACATCATCCCAGTGACAGACTCTGCACAGTTTGGTTTAGGGAGAACGAGAAAAATGCACGGGACGGCGAATGTTTTAGGAAATGGATGCAGTGACACCCTTTTAAGGACTGAAGTCCCGCCCCCGACTAGTGGGCTTAACACCACAAATCTATACCCACCGAGCTTTATTGAAATCCGGATGAGCAAGGGAGTAAAGGCGAGACGGGGACGTGACTGCGCCAGCCATCTCCCTGATGCCTGTCTGGGCTTCACAGTACTCCCCTACTCGACTCAGAAACCTCAGGTGGAGGGCCGAGGAAGTGATAACATAATGCCATACATAATTTTCAATCACTCCTCTGCGCTTGGCAATTAATGGCCCGATTCGGGGTTTTATTGGTCAAGTGTTGAAGTTTTGGCCTTGTATTGTGGTTTGTATGTGCACAAAGTAGCGTTTCTTTTCCTTATATGTAGCCTTTTCTATTTTATACGTGACATTTGTTTTTGAAAGTTTATGCCTCGGCTCATGGTTTGCTGCACATATGTAAACAAGTAAGGAGAGATTAAACATTTTCTTAAGTTTATTAATAGCATTTACCATGCTTTGAAATGTTGACGAAAATGAGGATTTAGTTTATTTATTTATCAGGTTGTACAAGCTATCTATTGTGAGATGAGTACCATTACTAAAACAGTTATGTGAATGCCTTGTTACAGAGAAAAGTTTTAAGTCTAGATTTAAAGGTATCTAGTGTGTCTGATTCTCGGACAACGGTTGGTAAATCATTCCAGAGCTTAGGGGCTAAGTAGGAAAAGGATCTTCCACCTTTAGACACTTTTGATATTTTAGGGATAACTAAGAGACCAGAGTTTTGCGAACGCAGTGCACGTAATGGATTGTATTCTGATAGTAATTCTCTAAGATATGAGGGTGCTAGGAAATTTAAGGCTTTGTAGGTGGTAAGTGATATTTTAAATTGTATGCGATAATTAACTGGTAGCCAGTGTAAAGATGCTAGAATTGGACTTATGTGGTCATACTTCTTAGATCGAGTAAGCACTCTTGCAGAAGCGTTTTGAACTAGCTGCAGCTTGTTTACCTGATTTGCATGACATCCCCCAAGTAGCGAGTTACAATAGTCTATTCTAGAGGTCATAAAAGCATGGATAAGCTTCTCTGCGTCAGATGTAGACAGTATATGGCGTATTTTTGAGATATTTCTAAGATGGAAGAATGCTGTGCGGCAGACGTTGCCGATATGACTATCGAAGGATAAATTGCTGTCGAACATCACACCTAAGTTCCTAACCGAGGAAGATGGTACCACAGTGCAGCCATCTATGTGCAACTTGTAATTTGACATATTATGTTTGTAGCGATTCGGTTCAATAATAAGCATCTCTGTCTTATTGGAGTTGAGCTTAAGAAAGTTATGTGCCATCCAGTCACTAACATCGCTAATGCAGTCTGTTAGCTTAGAAAACGTGTGTGTTTCGCTGGGATGTGAGGAGATGTAAAGCTGGGTATCATCCGCATAGCAGTGAAAACTTATGTTATGTTTCCTGATAATGTCTCCTAGAGGTAACATATATAATGAGAACAGGATAGGACCTAAAACTGATCCCTGCGGTACACCATATTTAACCAGGGAGTGATATGACTCTTCCTCATTTACATAAACAAAGTGATAGCGATTGGTTAGATACGACCTAAACCAGGCTAACGCCTGACCACTGATACCAACATAGTTTTCTAGTCTATTGAGTAAGATTGTGTGGTCTATTGTGTCAAAGGCTGCGCTAAGGTCTAGTAATATAAGGATTGAGATTTCACCACGATCGGATGTTAACAGGAGGTCATTTGTAACTCTAAGCAGCGCTGTCTCTGTGCTATGGTGGGGCCTGAATCCTGATTGGAACTTTTCATACGTACTATTATTTGTCAAGAATGTGCGTAACTGGCTTGCCACTACTTTTTCTAATATTTTCGAAAGAAAAGGGAGATTTGAGATTGGTCTAAAGTTATTAAGCTCTCCCTGATCAAGCTGTGGTTTTTTAATCAGCGGTTTAATAACTGCTAGCTTGAAAGCTGTTGGAACGTATCCTATTTTTAGCGATGAGTTAAAGATATTTAGAACCGGGGTTGACACTACAGGGAATACTTCTTTAAGTAGTTTTGTGGGAACGGGGTCTAATATACAGGACGATGATTTGGATGATGTGACTAGTTTAGAGAGCTCATCTATTGTAGTAGGTTTAAAAGAATCAAGATGTTCATATGGTAATCTAGTGTTTAGTGAACTAATAGGTAGAGTGATGGCTGCTTGGGTAGTTACGATGTTTTCCCTAATAGCCGTAATTTTGTTAGAAAAGAAGTTCATGAAATCGTTACTATTGTGTTGGAGTTTACTATTGGTTTCAGTTTGTTCTTTGTTTCTTGTCAGTTTTGCAACTGTGCTAAAGAGGAAACGAGGGTTATTATGATTTTCTTTAATAAGCGTACTGAGATAGGTAGATCTGGCCGTTTTTATAGCCTTTCTGTAGTGTTTAACACTCTCTTTCCATGCTACACGCCATACCTCTAAGTTTGTGCTTCTATAATTTCTTTCCATTTTTCTAGCTGCCTTTTTAAAAGCCAGGTTTCTGTTAAACAGAGTGCATCTAAGTTTTGGTCATTAATTATTTCATTAACAATAGGTTCTTTATTGGTAAGCGATCTAATGTTAATAAGGCCGAATTTTGACATTCGAGGTTCATCTTGTAATGTATTGTTTTCTAATTTTATGTTGATCAAATTTGTACGTGATGTGGCAAGCGGTGCTCTGTATTTGCTTGTTCGGGGAACAGATACAGTTGAAATGTGTTGATATTCTGGTAAGATCGACTCGAAGTGCTGGGATATATGTAATCTTGACATATCATGCCAGCTAACAGACGGACAGTTAAGCTGATCCGTCTGTATCCTGACCTGGGCCCTGGACAGTCATACTATATCAGAATTAAGACTATTAATCAGATTTCTGGTGAGTATAGCACTTCCTTCTGATGTCGGATGAAGGCCATCTCGGGTTAGGAGGAATGGTCTACCCCAGAAATGCTTCCGATTGTCTATAAACCCTACATTATGCTGAGGGCACCACTTTGACATCCAGCCATTAAGAGACACTAATCTACTATGTGTTTCATCTCCCCGGTAGGCGGGGAGGGGACCAGAGCATATTACATGGTCTGACATTGTTTTTGCAATTTCACACATCTCTTTAATAGTATCTTTGGTGATTTCCGACTGTCGGAGTCTGGTGTCATTTGTTCCGGCGTGAATAACAATCTTAGAAAACTTCCGTTTAGCATTAGCCAGCACTTTAAGTTTGGATCTAATGTCAGACATTCTGGCTCCCGGTATACAGTCGACTAAGGTGTTTGGTGCCACAATGTTAGTGTTCCTGAGTATAGAATCTCCAATGACCAGGGCACTTTTAACAGGTGTTTCAGCTAGTGTATTTCTTAGGGGATCGAATCTGTTAGAAAGTACCGTAACGTTATGGATCTTAGATGGACGCCGTATATGACTATGCCGCCTGACAGTCACCCAGTTAGACCGCCGACTTGACTCTGATGTCGGAACCGAGCCATGTGTATTATGATAAACACTATGCGCGCTCGATACAGTATTTGTAATGTTTACATTAGCATCTGATGTCGGAACACTATGCGCGCTCGATACAGTATTTGTAATGTTTACATTAGCATCTGATGTCGGAACCGAGCCATTAGTCTTTTCGCTCGATACAGTATTTACAACAGTAACATTAGCGGTTTTGCTATCCTCAACTAGCGTTCGGATGCGCGATTCTAGTTCAGCAACCTTCTCAGTTAATCTTAATACTTCAATACACTTAGTGCATGTAAACCCATTTATGCTAACGGCAGAAGCTAAACTATACATGTAGCAAGTAGTACATGTTACAATAACAAGCGGAGTCTTACCGCTTTCATGCTGGGCGAGGACAGGTCAGAAAAGCATATATCAGATGAATCCGCCATTAGATCGGAAAATGCTAGCTTCAGTCGGCAGCGTTTGTTGATGCTAGCGGGCTAAATGCTAACACTGGGTGTTTATTAGTGATAAATAGTTTCACGTGATAGTACTGTTCAATAATCCTCACGGTAAAGTATTCCTAGGTAAAAATTAATAAGTTATGTTATATAAATAGGAATAAGATAGTAAAAAAGGCTTTTAGAGGAAGAACTTGACGGAGCTCCGATGCACGATCTGTTCAGCGTGACGTCACTTCCCCCATAATGTCACATTCTACACCATGTGACATTATTAAATCAATGTTCATGTCTTAAAAAACATAACTGAGAAAATGCATGGGACATACTCTATACTCTTATGATCTATACAAACTGGAGATGTATACTTAGTTGTTGTCATAAAATATTGAATTGTTGCACTATATTGGTGTTTTCAGGGGGTCTCGTCTACGGCTCTCCCAAATATTTCAAAGAAATTGTTGTTGCTTGTGTTAGTTGTTTGTTTATTCAATGTAGAAGATTCTATCTCAGGTGTATTTTTGATTATTGGCCCTAGGTGTGCATCGTTTCCACTATATCTTTCTCTCTGTTAACCTTTCTCTAATTTGCTTAGCCCATTTCACAGAGGATAGTGTGAGTATGAGCTAATGAGGCCCATACCGGCAGGTCTTCGCTGTCCTTCTGTGTTACATTAACTCACCCCCCAGATGAACATGAAATATTCCCCTTTAGTCTCATATGCTTTTTTTTCCCTGTGCCCTGTGGAGGTAAAGCTGCTCTCTGATGTGTGTTTGTCTGTGTGTGTTGTTCTGTTCCTCTGTGTCAGGTGCTTGTAGATGCCCCATGCTCTAATGACCGGAGTTGGCTGTATACCCCTGATACCCACCGGCTAAAGGAAAGAGCCCAACTTCCAGTCTTACAGAAAGAGCTGCTCTGGTAAATATCTACCACAGATACACTCACACAATCAGGAATGTAAACAATCAACTAACAACTTTTAGGTTTTAAGCAAGGTTGTGCTATAGCCTATGAAAGACTTAAAGAAAATGCTATGCTAAAAGTTCATGAATCAGTCAGATAAAACCTAGAACTATTTGAGAATTTAAAAAAAATCATTTCCAGGTCTGACAGGAAAAAATCTATTTGATAAAGTCATAAAAACATGTCTATATTGAATGTAAATTTTTGTAGTTATGCTCAGATCTTAATTATTTTTATCCCAGAATTTGTTTAGTGAATACAGTCTGTTTGAAATACTTATCCAGGATCACCTTATGGTCAAGTGGGAGTGAAAGATGTGTCTTTGTAATTGTAATAAAGCTGGTAGTAAGTATATTTTTATTGTTTGTCAGTTCGGCCCTAACAGCAGTGCGTCCTGGAGGTGTGGTTGTATATTCCACTTGCACCATGTCATGTGCAGAGAACCAGTTGGTCGTGGAGGCGGTCCTTGCATCCTATCCAGGGGTTGAGCTTCTGGATCTCACGCAGGAGTTCATTGACTTGCTTTCTGATCACTTCTGCTTTGCCCGCCTACATCTTCCAGTGGGGCAGTTAGTGATCCCAAAAAAGGGGAAAACTTGGGGACCAATGTATGTTTCTCTATTGAAAAGATTATATTAAAACTCATGTTAGTCTTAGCCTTGGGGCAGTAATATAATTGTTGATTTAAAATGGGAATCTTGCTTCTGGAGAGTTATTTTCTGCATATTTCAGTTCCAACACACCTGCCTGCAATTTTCAAGTAAACCTGTACAATTGAATTTGTTGGTTTAGCTGTTTTAATTGCTAGATTTTGTGCATCCATTACACGAGCCCAAGGCTGCCTTAATGCACAGGCTTACCTGGGCTGAAGCCCAGGGGCCTCCCATGTTAACATTCATGATTAGCTGAAAAGGTCATATTGTTTTGTAACTTGTCAGGTTTTCTGTCAATCACTCTAATTGCATGTTACATGGCTGCTGATTGGTCCGTGGTAACTTACCGTGAAATAAAATGTCAGACGTAACAGATTTTTCTGTAAATAAGTGGGCTTGGTCAACTTGGCATTTCTGCATGTTAGACTGAGTGTGACAGAGAAAGGGAAATAATCCACTAACAAATGAAATAGTAATTTCTGAAATTTCATAATAAGCACCAGTGAGGTGCAAGTCTCTCTCTCCCTCTCGTGCACACGCTCGCTCGCTCTCTCTGTGCTCGTGCAGCTGGTCTCTGGCATGCAGAAGTCTCTCCAACCGTGCACAAAAAACTGTGCCGCGAAATAAAAATAAAGAAAGTAGTTCCTGCACATAACGCTGTTAATTGTTATAAAGTTTAAGATTTTCTCGAGTTTATATCAGTGACGCGTGCGCAGCTGGAGCGATGTAGTTTGACGCGACGTTAGCTCACAGTACTACACACATCTTACGAGAAAGAGACGCAACGATAAAGGTGCAGGTCTAAGAAAGAGCGACAAGACCATCTCAAAACAGACTCCATGATCATCCCCTAATAGCGCCATTCATATTTATAATTAGAGATCGACCGATACTGATTTTTTTTAAACAGATACCGATACCGAATATTTAGATGCTTATGTGTCCGATAACCGATATGCTGAACCGATTTTTATTTACTGTTATACTACTGTTTTTGACACAATGATTACAACACTACTGAACTAAACAAACCTTTTTATTAATAACAATAACTCTCTCTTTGCTTTAAAAGCAAAATAACTCTTATTTATACACAATAAATAAAGAGGTAATTTAAATAAATTGCAAAAACAAAGTGTCTTTGTTTAAACATAAATACTTCTTCAACAAGGTAAACAAATTGGTAAAATAAGTAAATCACAAATATAATTCTCAATAACACAAATCTAAAGCACCTGAAGACATGGCATTGCTATTTTAATGCAGTTTAATACTCCCAGTTGAGTAGAACTAGGTTGTATTTGTCATGGTTCTGCCATCTTGTCATTTGTTTAATCTAATCTTGTGGCAGAATCATGACAGACCCATGTTTTGTGTGGGATCACGTGGGCTCAATATTGGTTTTACTAGACCACGTGTTCCCGGTGTCTTGTCACTTTTACCCTGCTCCCTTGTCATCCTCCTCTTTATTGTTTAACCCATGTCACCTGTTGTCCTCATTAGTTCTCCCCTATTTAAGGTCCTTGTGTTTGTTGTCCTGAGGGCTGTTTCATAAAACTAGATTACTAAATAAGCCAGGCCTATTTTGTTAAGCTTGGCTTATTACCGGTGGATTACGTTTCATCAGAGGCGATTCTAGGGTTAGAGCTTTAGGGGTGCTGAGCACCCAATGAGCTCCGCTGCCTGCCACCACCCGCTCTTTTTTTCCTACAGAAACCAATAATATGTCTTTTGTAAAATAGCTATCATTTTAACATTGGTTCAACTAACTCCAAAATAAAGATTTTTTTTGAGACCTTTCAGGCATGAAAATGGGTCAGGGGTGAAAAAGATGAGAAGAATATTACCCCTCTAGGGTCCGGGAGCATGCTCCCCCTTAGAATTTTTTCAAAATAACATATTTTAAAGCATCAATCTGATGAGTTTTCAGATGCATTTTTTTTGCCAACCTTTTTATTTCTAATTAATGGTGAGCTAGCACATTTTTGCCATTAATGCCATATTAAAGTCTCAGGACAAAAGGTGGGCTACACCAGCAGTGTGGGTATGGTTTTATGTGAATATACAGTGTATCGTTTAAAGCCTTTGTCAAAATGACACATCTCCTAATTTATAACTTTTATGCCTACAACATATGGTAGGTTTATTAATAGTTTGTTAATTTGCAGCTTTTCTTTTAACAGTCATTTAATTGAACCATTACCTTTACTATATGTCTAAAACAGTGTTTCTCAAACTTTTTCAGCCCAAGGACCACTTTATCTTCCAATTTTTTTCCGAGGACCACCTAACAGAATCCCACTCTAACACTCCCCCAAAAAACAACAAAATAGGAAGGATAAGCTAAGTTTAAGTTTAATATGCAACTGTTTCAAGTCAAAAACTAATTTTTTGAAAACAAATGCAATGCGTTCAGAAATTATTATATGAATTTTATTTCATTTGAAAAAGTAAATGTGAAATGAGTTGCAGCTTAATATGAACAACAAACTACACATGTATAAAAACATACTATAACAGCCTAGGTCCCACTTAATGTCATTCCAAAGAGCCATTAGTTTAAAACTGAGGTGGTGGGTAAATGAAGTTTATGGTTATAACTACAACAAAATACTTAAAAAATTTTCCCCTTAATGTCCAAAATCACTGAAATTACAGGGATTTTACACATGAACAAAAACTAGTACATTACAAAACTAATAAATCTGTGGATTTTAGCTGCTTTCAGTTGACGCTTGATCTTTTATTTTGACTCCTCTTTGGTTTAGCCAACCGATCCATTTTTACGTTATTAAAACAGAATGGCAAGAACTGATATCACAGTTTCGCAAGTGCATTAAAAATCTACTTAAATAAGTGTAGACACTTGCCTAGTTTAGGTCATCTTTTGGCGGACCACTGGGTGGGTTTGGTCCGCGGACCACACTTTGAGAATTACTGGTCTAAAACAAAACAATTGTGACTCCTCCACTAAGGGTTAAATACGTTATCCCCTTCATATTAGTCTACATGTGACAAACTAAAAAAATATTTATTGTCTAGTTTGATAGTCAGACAGTTAGTGATTTCACACATAACTTACCGGTAGCCTACTGGTGGTATACAGTGATATGTAGTTTGTTTTCACTCTGTTCCAAACGCCATGTTTTCATGACGACTGACCAGAAAAGACGCACGTGATGTCATGTTTACATTGTAACCGGCGCTACTTCTCTCCGTTTAAGTCTATGGATGAGTCACCCAGGTACTGTACTACTCCGCAGCGCGTGGGTACCCGCCGGACTAAAATAATCTGAAAATAAACGCTTATTATACGTGTACCATGGTGATTCATTATAAGACAAAAACACGACTTGAAAGATTGATTCGTGATGTACTCGCTCATTATAAACATAACGTAAACATTTTGTAAGATTTGAACAAAAAAGTTGCATCACAACAATTTTAACTGATTCTCACTCTGCGTGTGTTTCGCGCTGAATGACGGTAAGCGATGCAGGTACAGAGAAGTAGAAGAAGAGGGTGACACCATTTGCTAAGCGGGGAGGTTTTCATTTTCTACCTTATTATACATTTTAAACCACAAACTACGGAGAATATTTTGGACATTATTTAACCTGGTCAAAGACGAACGAACATTTTAGAATAATTAAATTTCTTGCCCCAAGTTTTAGGGGTGCTGAGCTCCTTTTTAGGGGTGCTGAAGCACCCCTAAAAAGGGGCTAGCCTCGCCCATGCGTTTCATTAAACAAACTTGAACTAGTTCAACCCCGGTTACCATGGAAACGTATTCTTGGAAACTAGCCTGGTCCGGACCAGGCTAACTGTCAAGCTAAGCCTCAGTTGTTGCTTAACTAGACTTCCACTAACACTGAAATGTAAATGCAATGATATTACAGCTGACTCTTTGACATTTTATTTGACTTTATTAACCACTATTAATCTAACAATTAAAGAAAATCAACTTATATATAAAATGTAATTCAATTTGTTACAATTATAATTAATACAATATAGACATGTGTTTCATAATATGGTGTGTTATAGGCCTATCAAACGTTAAATATAAATGATAATCTTAACTACCTGTAAGGAACACAAACACAGGATTCCAGAGCAGAGATTTGTTTATTGAACGTTCTCACAAAAAGTCTCTCAGCCACCAAATGTCAATCAGATCTTGCCAGACAGAGCACGTAGAATAATTCCCTGGGAATATGCTCAGGGTGAAGGCATGGGGGACCCCGATACGGGGCAGGGTATATGTAGACCGCTCCCGTGAGCGCCGCGTCACGGGAGCCACAGGAATAGGGGAGGGGAAAATTAAACCGCCGAGGAAATTTAACCAGCGAACTAGACCATGGCACAAACCCAAAAGGGACAGCTCAATATCAGCAAACAGTCCGGAGCTGTGACAGAGGAAGGGAACAATGTTAGTAAAACAACCAGCAGGGCAAACGCTGGACAGCGCTAGTACTGGACAGCGCGCATAGGATGTAACTAGCAGCAATGTCAAATCTGGCTGAGATCGTAGTTCAATAACAATGTCCTGCTTGATGATGATAGTAATCCAATGAATCAAAAAGTAAAACTCAGCTGTGTACAGCAGTAGAGCAGATGGACTGAGACTCGTGATATTCCAATAACTCCACAGCGATGTAGATCTCTAATTCATGGGCAGGCTGATTGTAGAGCTGGGAAGACTGGACGGCTGGAAGTCTGCAAAAGCGAGACAGCAGATAACACAGACTAAAATAAGTGAACATAAACTGGAGATTAACAAGACAGGACAAGACGGCGAAATGCATCAGAAGCACCACTAGTACATTCAATGACAGACTCGCAAAGACTAAGGGGAAAGGGAGAGTTTTATACTACTGCCGATTGGGGATCAAACAAGCTTCAGTTGATGATGACGTAGTGAGGAAATCACAGAGGACGGGAACACCTGTGAGAGGCACGCACGTGGATCTGTGAAACAAACATACAAGACAACAAAAGGAAACAGGCACACAGCAAACCGGTAAGACCGAAATCATGACACTACCCCAATATAAGAATAATAGCCACAGCTAGGCTTGGGAATCGAGAATCGAGAATCGATTGGAACCGGGACTAGCTTTGCGATTTTCCCGGAATCGTTCAAAAGTTTAAAATTCGATTCCTAGTTTCGATTCACAGTCCGCCGACCGGATAAAGAAACCGCTGAACACCAATGAAGAAGCGTCTGTTTCGTGCATAGGAGGGTGCACGTCGAACGTAATAAAGCACCTCGTTCATTGAGTAGAAATAAATGTGTGCCCCGTCTTTGACGCGCTGCGCCGACCGTCCTCCGCTGCCTCTTCCTCTGTCTATGACCCCCAGCTTGGCACCGCAGTGACTGCACTGCAGTCTGTATCAAGTAAGTAAAACAATATATACAATGAGGGCTCGCTAAATTTCGAAATCCCTGGTAGAAAAAAGAAACGCTAAAACAATGTTAGTCTCTGAAAACAAAAGGACTTATTATTTTTAAATTACTTGAGTTCGCGCTTTTTGCTGAGCACAAGAACAAGCGCGTACTTGTGAAGAGCGGACCCAGGATGCAGAGGAGCGCGCATCTCAGACGTGAACACGAAAGGAATAATGGGTTTAATTATGCTTTCAGTTTCACTTCTTGTTACGTGAAGATAGTAATGACTGACAAGACGATACCGTACATACTACCTAACAAAATCTGAGAGAATGCAAAAACATTAAAATATTTTTCCTATGATAGCCCGCACGGGCAGAGCGAAGATGCATTTTGATAACCCGACAGGAATTCGCAATAGCCCCGGGACGTCGGGCTAGCGATTTTGCGAGCCCTGAAAAGAATGCCTTGCACCAACATTGAGCTAACAAATTAGCCCATGTATTTTTTCATAGACAATTTATGAGCTAAGAGTGCGAATGTTAGTTAGCCCATCAGTGGGAGCACGGTAACATGTTCAAGTACCTGCAGCAGCATCATACACTCATGTGTTTTCATGAGGTTTTTAAAAATAAAGCTCTCTTGAGGAAAGTGTACCCCTGTAAAAAAATATATTCATAATTTATAATATTTATATTCAAGTTCATAGATTTGATATTTATATTGTTGAAAACAGCCATGTGAGAAATTAATAGTAAAGTTCATAAAAAGTCAAAAGTTTATAAAATTTAAATTGATGGAGAAGGTCAGACTATTTTCTTCAGAAAAACCATTGGTTAGCTAGCTCATTTAAAATATCTTAAACATTTTTGACCCTGCCTCTTAAAAGAATCGGAATCGAGAATCGATAGGAACCGGAATCGAAACAAGGAATCGGAATTGGAATCGGAATCGTTCAAATTCAAACGATACCCAACCCTATAGCCACAGCAGTAAAATTTGTATCTAAATTTAAGATGTATCTAAATCCATATAATTGCAATGTTTTAATATATAATTCAGATTGTCTGTCATACAGAAAGGAGATTTAGTTTAAATATACAACACACACAAGTCAAGTACAGTCATTGGGTTTTTTATGCTTGGTGTTCATAAAAATGCACATTATTTTAAAGATCTACAGTATTTGTATCTTTCTCTAGTTGTTACATTTTCTTGAAATGTAAAAAATTCGTTATGGTATCTGCATGTCTGAAGGAACACAATATAATTATGTGATGGTATGCTCTTGGCATTTTGTTGTAATGAGTTAAAACACTTTTTTTGCCTGTGATCCCAGAGAAAATTGTTAGTGTCCTGCAGACAATAATTGTTCACCACACAAGTAGGCTTGTACTGACTTACAGTATAGACTTACAGTATAAATGTGCTTATACCTCAGGCCTCTCTTCAACTAATCCTCCTGAAACCATTCATAAAACTCTGTTTACCTATCAACACCTAACACTACACTGTTAAAAAATTCTGTAGAAATGACAGTATTACTGGCAGCTGTTTGCCAGTAACTTACTGTGGATTTGGATGTATGTTGTTTGCTGGAGACAGTTTGTTTAGGGTTGGATGATCATTGGACATTAACATTTTTTATTTACAGGATAAAACTATAAAATAACAGCCTCATGCAAAGCATTCTGGGAACCAAAATATGAAGGAAACAACAGAAAAAGGTTCATGAGGATTTCTGGTTATTTTATAGTTTTATTCTGTAAAAACATAGACTTGTTGATGTTTGGTGTTCATTTGGCTTTGAACAGGCGGTTGCCAGTGGGTAGCATATATTTGGGTCTACATAAGTTACTGGCAAACAGCTGCATAACTAGAGCTAATTTTTTAACAGTGTGATAGTAAACCAGTGGTTTAAATCTCTCATGCTCCCAGGTAGGGGTGACCCCGAATAGTCGAAGATTCGATGCATCGATAGGAGAAGCCTGATTCGACTACCAATCTCACAGTCGAATCGTCGCAGATGTGTTATGAAATGAGGATCATTAAATTTTGGCCGTATATGGGTGCACACATTATCTGATTTCACATATAATAGCTTTCTCACAATATATTAATATACAGCATATTATGATAATGTTGCAAATAATATGTGAAGTAACAGCTTTCAATAAATATTTTTAAAATGCGTTAATAAATACAACATCCCCTGTGACCGGGCTACACGGAGGTTTCTTTGTTAATAAACCATTGCCTCTTTGTTTCTACATTTAAAAGACAAAGCTGGCAGTTATATTATGGCTATACCTTTCTATTCTTTTAATAATTTATTTTATTTTATTTATAAATCACTCTGGGTTATCTGATTTAACTATTTGGCTTGTGTTTTGTTTCTGTGCATATTTGTTCTGCACTTTGTTACTTCTGACCTTATTTTATTTAAAAAATGTATCTATTATAAACGTAAATTCTGATCTAATTTAAGTCTGTAAATTTTGGATAGCTTTTCGTTGTATCAATGTTGCGCTATTGCGTGCTGGCCATGCTTGCGCATGTAATTTAGCCGAACGGCTAGGTGCGCTTCGTCTCATATTTAGGAGATCATCAAACTAAACATTAAAAACCGGATGTTTTTCGACGGGTATACGTTTTTAAAATGTATTTATCATACATTTTGATTATCTTGTCAAAAGTTAAACTACAAAACAGGTAAGCCGTTTTTTAAAATTTCGGTGATGAAACGGAAACTATCTGCACCGAACCTATTTCTGCCTGACACGAATGTCTTTCTTGTGATTTAATATTATGGTTGGTGTTCACTTTTAAATGATAGCAAAGAGATTCCTGAAATAAATAATATCATCAGGTGTTTCTGTATCTAAAGTGAATGGAGATGATCAAAGTGAAAGCATGCATGCAGGTATTTCTGTGCTAAAATAACGCGTAGTGTCTATAAAATCATTAATTTCAGTGTATTTCATGTTATAAATTAACGTTTAATGAATTGTAAATAAAGATTTGTTTTTATCATTTACAGTCACAATCACAAATTATTTGTCATTTTCTCATTTGTCGGGTTTTTTTTTTTTGGTCATGACTGCTTTGACGCGCTATATCTCCAAATTAAATAAAAAAACTGAATTAGACGAGGTTTCCAAGGCAGAATCACCTTTGTTATTTTTTTTAGGGTTAGTTATAAAAATGTATTTTTGTGTGATGTTCTGTAGATCGTGGCTTTAAAATGTTATGAGGAATAAATAAACGAATGTTGCCTTATATATTTTACCTTAAAAAAATAAATATATAAATGCATCGTCAGTTTTGTCTTCGTTCATCACTTGAAAGACAGTTTTGGTCACTTTAACAGAAAGTTGTTTATGTGTGCTGCTTGTGAAAGAAAATAAAAGTTACCAATTTGTACCTGGTCTGGCCCCCTCCCAACCCATGCAGACAAACATAGATATGATTCGACCATCGGTCGACTATGGAAAGATTCGACAATTCTGATTCGAATATGTAAATCCTTAGTCGAGGACACCCCTACTCCCAGGGTTTAACATAATGCTCTATAATGCACACATCATTTGCCATTAAAAATGTTTTGTGTAACATGTCAGGTAATAATGAATGGTCAATAATATGTGTACCATATATAATTTTACACAATCATTTATTGTACTACTGTAAAATCAGAAATGCAGATGCTTTCCACCCATAATGCTCTCAGTGACCCTATTTTTTTCTTTCAAGAACAGTTAATCTGCAGGAGTAAAGATGTGCTGCTGATAGATGCCAGTGCTCTCCTGAATGCGCTGTTGGAAGCACTAACCACTAGGCTATCATTTCTGACAAATATTACAAAAGATTTTAACTGCAGCAGTATTATACTTTTCAGTCAGTAGTACATTTTTCATACATTTTTATCACAAATTACCTCTTTCTCTTTAACATTGATCGATTTGATCCACGCTCGACCTCTAGGCTGCTCAAGAATAGCGTGCACGCGCAATTATCTTGACCAGGGAAATCTGGATCAAATTAGTTGGATTATTTTCCAAGCGAGTTTTATGAAATAGCCCTCTGTGCTTGTGCATTGTCCCTACATCTTGTAAGTACGCTGTCCAAAGTCTAGTCAAGTCAAGTGTAAGGTATATTTAGTGTTTTGTCAAGTTCATTGTTTAGTGTAATCCTGTTTAGTGTTTTAGTGTAGTTTAGGTCTTGTCCTGTTTAGTGTTCTCTCCCTCTGTTGTAGTATCCTGTTTATGTTGTTCTGCCCCCTCGTGGGTATTATTTTCTGTTTTGTAACATAATAAAAGTCTTTTGTTGAGATACTGCTGTTTGCTTTTGGGTTCGTCCTACACCTCATAACAGTATTGTATAAAAACAAAGTATACACAATAAATAAAGAGGTAATTTAAATGAAGTGCAAAAACAAACAAAGTGTCTTTGCTTAAACATAAATACTTCAAAAAGGTATATAACCACTCTAACCAAACATTAAACAAATCTTAAGCACCTGAAAAAATAGCATGGCTATTTTAGTGCAATTTCATACTCCCAGTTGAGTAGAACTAGGTTGTACTGTAGAAGTCTTTACACATTCTGGCCTGTAAGCCTCGTTTGCTTTCATAAATGGCTCAGACTTCACTGAAGAGTTGCTCACTGGGCACAGAAGAAGGTGGGGGGCAAAGGAACTTTCTTGACAGAGAAGCAATGATGGGGAACCTTTTCTCATTTTGTTTCCACCATTCAAGTGGCTTGCCCATCCTTCTATCAATCACTGGTTCTAGGAGGTACTGCTGAAGCTCTCCTTCAAGTCTAGACCTAGTGACTTCAGAACTAGCACCAAACAGAGGGGCTTTTTACACCTGGTCACTTCATGCGTTTTCTCTGATCGGATAGCTATCTGATCGTAAAAAGACCAGGTGTAAATGCCCTTTGAAACGTTTTCGAGACGGATTTAAATCCGATCGCTCAAACTACTTCAGGAGGTGGTCTGGGACGCATTTCAGACGAAACTAGAGAAATGTAAATGCATCTGAAACCACATACATCAGCACTTTACTCCTCCCAAACGTAAGCACGTCACTCGCAAGTAAGCTGGAAGAGCGCCAAACAAACAAAGACGACACGCTTATTGCTTTATGGAGTAATGACAGCGGGTAAAAAAGCTTCCTGTAATCAATAAAAGAGTGAGAGAATGACAAACTCAAATTATATTAAACGACGAAATAAAACGTTAAGAGATAGTTTTGTGAATGCTTTTCCCATCATGGACCTGTACATGAAATTACTGCGCTGTCCCTCTCCTGCTGCGTTGTCCTGCGAGCTTCAGCTCATGCCGAGCAAGGAGACACGCGTCCCCTGCCCAACATACAGTACAACACACAGTAAGTGCTTCCTATTGTTGCATAAACATCATCTTTAGATTTTTAAGGCGGAGTAATAAATAGTGTATTTGCATTTTAGGCATGAGTAGAAGATTAGATTCATATCCCTTTTGCCAAGATGCATTATGTGGCCAAATGTAAATAAAACAGTTTTAACAAATCAGATACCGTAGCTATCAGAAAACGCATGAAGTGACCAGGTGTAAAAAGGCCCAGAGTGTCATACATCTCATCAATCTGGGATTTTTCTTTCCAGGGTCTTTTTGAAAGTGTGCTCCTGCCAGAGGTGTCAAGTAACGAAGTACAAATACTTTGTTACATTACTTAAGTAGATATTTTGGGTATCTATACTTTACTGGAGTAATAATTTTTCAGACGACTTTTTACTTCTACTCCTTACATTTTCACGCAATTATCTGTACTTTCTACTCTTTACATTTTAAAAATCACCTCGTTTCTTCTTTTAATTTCGGCTTGTTTTCTTTTTTTACACTCCGGCTTGACATCGTTAAAAAAACCTATCTTGATAAATTGCGTCATCCAGATGAATGCGATTGTGGTTGGATGAGAAGTATAAACATACACCATTCCGACACCCTATTGGTATTGGTATTGTATGCAATCCCCGCCCCCCCAGCTGACTGCAGATGATCAAAAGTTTGTTCGATAGCGCTGCAAAGATAAACATAAAAGAACCGCGAGAGCGATTAGAAAGCATGCAGAGCAGTTTGCTCTCGCGATGATTTGATATCATCCGCCATCTGTTTGTACAGTAACAGAACGCGGCATTCTGTCTTCAAATGGAAAAGTAGGAAATAAAACTCGCGCATCACTTTCAGGTCAGTTCACATTCACAAGCCTGTGTAAATGTATAGCTGGCTGCTGACACCAATCCATCTGTGTGATTTAAATAGTATAACAATACCAATTTATATCATGTAACTTCAGTTGTTCAACTTAAATGACATTGTGCTGCGTTGCGTTTTGAAGCATGGCAAAGATATCTATGCCAAAGGCATCTGTTGTTTTGTATATGCTAATAACTACCCTAAATTTTATTTGCATTAACAAAACCTACTTAGCTGAATGCTTGAGTGTTAAATCAATCAAACAAATAATCATACATACAAACTTTTGCTTTTGTTAATAGACATCAGCTGTTTCCTTAAACCTGTTTCTACTTACAAGAAATACATTTAGTAATCTTCCAAAATTGCTTGGATTTATACTGACTAAAGTAAAGTGTACTAAAGTCCATTAGCTACACAAGTACAGATGCAGACATATATGCTATAATATATAATTGCATATTTGTATAATTGTAGTTTGTGTTGCTGTCAAAATACAATTATAAATGATAACAATAGCATATTTCTATTCTCACACATACTATTGTTGTGTGTGATTTTGTTGTTTTTTAACTAAAGAGGGCACCACTGTATAAGTTTGGCCACCAGCGGCACTGCTCTGAAGTTTGACTTTTTGCACCATTACAATATTTATAGGCAACTAGTCATCATATCTTCCTCTCTATAGAACACATGTTAATGCTCAGCAGTACACATATATGGTTCTTTAATGCAGTGGTTATCAAACCTTTTTTTTGCGGCCTCCTTTGTGTACAGTGGATTCCTTCGCGGCCCCCCAAAGAAAATGTATGACATAAACATTCTAAAACTTAAAATTTGAATTAAACAAAACATATGAAATTATACAATGTATTGCTTTTGTTTAGTAGCCTTATTTTTCTGAGGTTTAGTTACACAGAATTTATAATAAAGTAATGTATTTCATAAAATATTATAAAACTGGGGCCCCTGGCACCATCTCACGACCCCCAGTTTGAGAACCACTGCTTTAATGTATTTGTTTGCATTGTATTAAAAAGCGTTCATTTTTAATGGGCATATACCGTATTTGGTTGAAACAGATAGCCTAGTTCAGGGGTAGGCAACATGGAGTGCCGATGTCCTGCAGTGTTTAGCTCCAGCCAGGTCTAATCAAGCAGACCTGAACAAACTAATAAAGGTCTATAAAGTCACCTGAAACTACAGGCAGCCAAGGTTTTATAAGGGTTGGAGCTAAAATCTGCAGGAAATCGGCACTCCGGGACTGACATTGCCTATCCCTGGCCCTAGTGCATCCCAATTTTTTTACATTAACATTTTTAATATAACATTATAGTTGTTATGGCCTTTAGAAACGTTTTTTAGAGGAGATAGGTTAGTGCACAATAGGCCCCTGTGGTGCGGCCTAGGCTTTTTTCCGTAATGACATTTTTTCCTTATATTACTTAGTAGTTTTGAAACCAGTACTTTTTAACTTTTACTTAAGTAAAAAGCTTGAGTTGATACTTCAACTTCTACAAAAGTGTTTTTAAAACCTAGTATCTATACTTCTACTTGAGTAATGAATATGAATACTTTTGACACCACTGGCTCCTGCTGTTTCTTCACCTTTTGTGTTATGTGTGATGTCTTGTTCCAAGTGCTCTGTCTCCCTTAAGCCAATATTTTGCAGTTGACAGTGTTGTGTCAGATGAAAAGGCATGTGCCTTGTACCTTGGATCCAAAAGGCAAGGACTGCACATTTCACATCCTCCACTTTTGCAAACCGTCGAGTGAGACTCCTCAGCATCTCCTGTCTCATTGTTTTAATCCCGTGAGAGGAGAAACCTTGGCCGCTGAGCAACATCTTCAGAACTTTGACAGATGGGAGGATGCATGACGCTGAACTCTCATAGTGGCTCATCTCAAGAGTGATCTCCTCTACTGGAGAAAGGATGTCAATAAGATTGCTGACAATATTCCACTGATCAGCACTCAGACTAGTAAACCTACCATGCTCACTGGCATAAACATTCAAAGCCCTTTTTTGCTCTTGCATCTGATCAGCATGTGCAGGGTGAAATTCCATTGTGTTGACACAGCCTGAATTATAGAATGTGCATGTAGTCCAAGGTCTTGCTGGATCACTGCTAAATGCTGTTTGGCTAGAATTGAATGATTAAAATGGGTGGCACAGCTTTTCAGAATTGGCAGTGTAGGAATTTATTACTTCGTCACAACCCCCTTTTCCATACTGTACCATCTGGATTCCTGTGCCTACTGATAGTGATAACAGACTATTGTCACAGCTGTTTATTCAATACAGTGGGGGTTAAAGGTGTGGTCTTCTGATTGGTCAGTTTGAATGTATGATGTTAGGTTTAGTCACATGGTCAAGGGATTGAGAATAGAGGTCTTGGTTTTCATGAGATCTGGGCTTTTGCCTTTTGGCATTGGCCATTTGCTTTCTGCCCTCTGCTTTTCTTCTTTACCTGAGTTCTTGGGTTTAGGCCTTTAGGTCTAGATTACAGTTCTTAATGGTCATTCTCTTTCTTCTAAACTTTATTTCTTTCTCTATCTTATCAGGTAATATCACACATACATTGGAAACAGTTAATTGTTTGTATTAAGTACCATTTCATGCATTTATAGTGTAACCATTTCAATTGCAACTTTAAGTCAGTACTGTTATTAAACCTTTTCATTTACAAATCTGTTGTTTAGTTTTGATTTAATGTTAATACTTAAACGCTGCATATTGCAATTCAATATATTGATATTCTAGCAATGATCTCCCACATATTTTGCTATTATATCTGCACTTATTTCTGTCGTTGGTATAGGTTGCAGAAGGGTGATAATTGACCAGAAATACACAGTTTTATAATATCTTGCTGTTAACATTTCTCAGTCATTTCGGCGTTCCTACAGACTGAACCACTGTAGTGAATCCACCCTTACAGTTTTTGGTGCCGAAACCCAGGATCCCTTGCAGTGAGTTTTCTGAGTTTTACTTTGTTTGATCAACTGAATGAGGACTTTCTCACAGTTTATCCTGTGAATGGGTTAAAGGCCTTCTGACCACATAGTGGGTAAGTCTGTTTTCATTGTTTCATGGCATGGTTAGTAAAATCTCCATTTGCATGATTTGTATGGAACAGAAATTAGAAGGACCTTAAATAGTTCTATCATCATTGTACAGTAGAGATTATTTCAGATTATCTCCTCTGGGATGGAAGGGATTAATTTAAGTAATGATATATTGTTTGCTTTATGGAGCGAGAAAGTTGAACCTACACTTTCTAAATTATATAAAAAGGGTTTGAATTACAATGCTAACACTGATGATATTCTTACATGGTGGCACACAGTTGGTAGTGAACAAAGAAAATCCAAACATGCTGAAATCATTGAGGCTTTGAATTTCATGTCATGCAAGCAGCTACGTAAAAATAATGCAATTTTTGACTCAGTCCTAAATGCTAAAAGTGATGAATTGAGAACCAAAAACGCTGAATTAAAAAAGTCAGAGGCAAAGATCCAAAATCTTCAAACTCAGATAGATCAACTATCACCTGAGCAGTTAGCCCTGGCTAAACAGTGTGAGAAGTATAAAGACATTATTGCAGATGTAAAGGCTAAACTAATTGTGCGAGACACTAAGTCTCGCCAAACGCTTAACAGCGATGTTCCTATTTCAGTGATTGGGGTGATGCATCAACATGCTGGAACAGAATCGCATGTTGTGAAAGAAGCATTAGAGAGTCACAGACCTCCTGAAGCTCCAGGAGAACCAAGCTACAGACCCGGTGGCAAAATGAACAGGCTTTGTAGTTCCTGTCATAAAATAGGTCATACAGAGGAGAAATGCTGGTCACTGGGCAGGGGCAGACCTCCACCTTATTATTTGAAATGTAGGAAATCACTTTCTAAGGGCAGATATAAACAATCTGGTTTTGCAGGTAAAACCATTACTGAGTTAACTGCATTGTTCATGCAAGGACTACAGCTGTTAACCTCACTTGCTAGTGGCTTAGCAGCCAGTTAGCATGTGTTTAACATTCTCATTGCAATGATCCTGTTTGCATTTTCTGATTTGTAATTGTTCGTAATGCATTGTTGTTTCTATAGAACACAAATTCTAGTTGTTTGTTGTACTATATGTACACATAGGCTAATGAATTTAATTTCTTAAAACACTTGACTGTTTCCATTGTAAGTGTTGGACAAAACATTTAGGTGAGAGGTTGTTGAAGCTACATGTATTCTAGACCAGTCGTCTTGTGTTAATGGAATAACTTTTGCTCTTGAAATTGTCTACCAGTTTCAAGTTGAATGTGTTTCTATGTTGAAAGATTTGTCTCCTAAGTGGTAAACTCTGCTATTACTTGTATAGCTGCAGTAAGACCCTAAAGAGGAGCACAAAAATGCCATGTGGCTACATTGTGTTATACAATTGCATTAATGAAAATGTTTTACCTCACAACAGGAATCCAGTAGCACTTTTACCATGCTTAACTAAAAACATTGGTTTGAGAAGATTAGAGCCAGATCACACACAATTTGCCTCACTTTAGTCATTTTCAAAATGTGGTTTTAGGCATCTGTTTTGGTTTCTTTTCAAAAAGTTTGATTAGTTTTGTCCCAAATATTGAAATCTTGATAAAGAGTAATTTTCTATGTGTAATAATTTCATTAATTTTGCTATTATGTTTTACATTTAATTTGCTTTTTATGCAAGACATTTAAAAACCATCATGTTCTTTGTTATCATTTTGTTCATTTCATTTATAATGGTTATACTGGGACATTAAGATCTTTAAATATCATGTATTTGGTTACACTGAATATATTGTTGTTGTTACTCCTACTGACAAAGTGAGTTGTTAAAACTAACATTTGCTAAGTTTAAAAAGAAGCATTTCATTTACATGTTTCCAAAACAATGTAAGAGCTTTTATCAGTTTTTCTTTTATTCTCACCTTGACCATGTTTTAATGTATTTGACAGGGATTTAAGGCTGAAGACCAATCTGAACATTTAAAACTTCAGTGACAAATGCCATATGCTTTGCTGTTTGTTGTGCCATTTGCTTGAACCACAGGATTCCTGCTGTTTTACATCTTGGGTGTTGCCTCAAAGAGAAGGACAAAAGTGAAACCCCCTTCAGGGCCTGTTCTTGTGAAAGTGTGAAGTATCGATGGAAATCTGCATGATTATGAAAGGTGCAATTCCATTCGATGAAGCCTTTCATGCAGGGCTGTAAGGAGAATGACGTCTTCAAGTCTCATCAACCAGCAACCAGTTTGGACAATAAGTCTGAAGATGACCACTGCACACAACTGAAAGCATAATCTTATGAACTGTGTCATCATGGGTCTTCTTACGTGTGGCCCACGCTGCCAAAGGGCGGATTTGTAGGAATTTATTACTTCGTCACAACCCCCTTTTCCATACTGTACCATCTGGATTCCTGTGCCTACTGATAGTGATAACAGACTATTGTCACAGCTGTTTATTCAATACAGTGGGGGTTAAAGGTGTGGTCTTCTGATTGGTCAGTTTGAATGTATGATGTTAGGTTTAGTCACATGGTCAAGGGAAAGAGAATATAGGTCTTGGTTTTCATGAGATCTGGGCTTTTGCCTTTTGGCATTTGCCATTTGCTTTCTGCCCTCTGCTTTTCTTCTTTACCTGAGTTCTTGGGTTTAGGCCTTTAGGCCTAGATTCCAGTTCTTAATGGTCATTCTCTTTCTTCTAAACTTTCTTTCTTTCTTTATCTTATCAGGTAATATCACACATACATTGGAAACAGTTAATTGTTTGTATTAAGTACCATTTCATGCATTTATAGTGTAACCATTTCAATTGTAACTTTAAGTCAGTACTGTTATTAAACCTTTTCATTTACAAATCTGTTGTTTAGTTTTGATTTAATGTTAATACTTAAATGCTCCATATTGCAATTCAATATATTTATATTCTAGCAATGCTCTCCCACATATTTTGCTATTATAACTGCACTTATTTCCGTCGTTGGTATAGGTTGCAGAAGGGTGATAATTGACCAGAAATACACAGTTTTATAATATCTTGCTGTTAACATTTCTCAGTCATTTCGGCGTTCCTACAGACTGAACCACTGTAGTGAATCCACCCTTACAGCAGAATATTTTGTACAGCTCTTTGTGAGTTGAGGCCATCATTGACAACAAGCTGGAACATGTGGGCACTGCAGCTCATGTCAGGCAGTTCTGCAATTCTCATTCCCATAACAATGTTAGCCCCACTGTCCCTGAGAACAAGAACCACTCTGTTTTTGTCAATTTCCCATTCTTCTAACATGCCTAAGAACATCTCACTTTTGTACTGCCCACTGTGTGATCCAGTCACTGCTTTTGTGTTTTGAATGACTTCTCTGCGAATCCATTTGTTGTCAATGAAATGGCACGTGAGACTCATTAGGGCTTCAGTTGTACCAGACCAGCAATCTGTGGTAAAAGCCAAGTAATAACCTGCTTCTTCAGGCTTTAGCAGTGCTTTAATTTTCTCAACAATCCTGTTGTAAATACTTGGGAACACCTCTGTGCGGTAAAACTTCTCACTCTTTAACGTATACAGGTATATTGGTTCTGCAGTTGCTATGAGTCTCTGGAAGCCTTTATTTTCAACCATGCTGAAAGGCTGATTGTCAGTAGCAATCATTTCAGTCATCATCATGTCCAGTATTTGTGATCGGGCATCGGATGTCTTCCACTTCATCTGCTTTTCAAACATCATAGGAAGAAAAGCTTGAACATGGCTTGATGTCTTTTCCTCTTCAGCATCTCTTTTTTTCTTTGCCTCCTCAACGACAGTTGGGTGATGCATCCTTAGGTGGGTCCACAGGTTGGAGGTGTTTTTTTTAGATTTTGACCCCATGCTTACATTCATTTGGCATTCTTTGCAGACTGCCACCCCTGACAATGCCTGAGTGAAGTAACTCCATACTCCAAACTACAGAATGTTTATAAACTGTTAATAGGCTAAAAAGAGTGAACATTAATTCATAGGATAATATTAATTCACTGAATAATATCACTAGAATAAAAGGCTACATTGTCAGGATCAGAAAGCAACAAACAAAACATCTTTTATATCATTGCATTTCTCCGCTGGTATTTTATGTCAGAATTATTCATATTTTTTTAATGAAATGGCTATTGACAAAGCTCTGTTTATGCATTTACTTGTGCATTAACAATCAAACTTCGGAGGTAATAAATATTTAATTAATTTCCACAGTCCTTTATTTTAATGTTTTTTTGCAAAATATCAGCTATATAGTATAACATAGGCTGTTTAAAACTAGTAAATCTTGTTAGAAGTTAGTTGCATGCCGTGACTTTTCTTCATTTCAATGATGATCGTAAATAACAGAGAAAGATATAAATTCAGGGTTTTCCCTCGCACACGTTCATTTCTACACACATTTATTACTTATACTTTACCTGTGCAGCACGCTGTTGTTACGGTATCCTCTCCTCTGTAATGGCAGCCCAGCACGCAATTCTCGAAATGTCCACAAGTTGGGGGCATTTATCGGATAGTCCGATATTACACAACCGATACCCGATCATGGGAAAATGCTTAAATATCGGGAAAATATCGGAAAACAGATATATTGGTCGATCTCTATTTATAATCTCCTTATATAAAGATCTTATATACAGGTATGTTCCCTGTCTGTTTTGTGCATATTCATACTTCGTTTTACAGGCTTGTGTATGCATAAATACAAAATACAACGCATACTATATCTTCAATAGCCTACAAAATAAATAACTGATTAAAAAACAAGATTCTGTCAATAAAAACGTATCTTTTGTTATTTTTAGTGCATTTTTACTTTAACACTAACTTTAACTTATTATATTTTTAAAACTGTGGTGAGCATTTAGTTAGTGAAACAAGAAAAAACGCATACATTCGGATATTTTGAGATCCGTTTCAGGCCTCATTCATATGTGGAAATAAATCGGATATAAATCAGATTTAGATTAGCCTATGCGACTTGTGTAAACGGGCAGATCGGATTTTCTGAGGCATTACGTTCTGTACATTATTAAAACTGCGACAATTTAGTACTTCCCTGCGGTTGGAAAAAAGGATAATGACACCAGCACGGCACATGATGATAGTTAAATTATACTGCACTCGGTGTAAATAATTTCCTGACTTACAACATTCACGTAAATGTCAAAGTCGGAAAGCTTTGAAAATACATAGGGTTCAAGTTGCATTTCTTCCCTTAAAGGTATAGCGAAAGATTTTCCCGAATTATTTAAAAGAACCGCCCCTCGATATTTTTTTAAAAATGCACACGCAACACTCTTCCTCCCTCCTCCCGAGAGGAAACGCCTGTTAAACGCGTGCACGAGACAGAGACAGAGAGAGAGCATGCAGGAGCTCAGTTCTTCTCTTCGCTCTGTTTACAAGTTTCTGTCGGCATGTTTACCGTGTCTATGCGGTTCGTGACTTGTGCCAGGGCTAGCATAGCTAATCACAGCTTACATCAACTTTTACTAGCAGTGATTTTAAATGGATTTCTCCAAATAGCATGACAAAATGTACCTTTCCAGTAGAAACTTCGCGTGGGAAGCTCAACCTGTCCTTTTAGCTCATGCCAGCGTGTGAAATAGTCTCCCATAAACATTCTGGTCTTGTTTCTTTCTTTATAGTCCTTTCTCTTCTTGTCATACAATTCGTAGACACTTTTTCTCTTGTGACCCTCAGACATTTTGAAAAAAAAAACAGCGAGAACGCGAGCTTCAATGAATGATTGAAACCGTAGCACAACACACATACACGTGAAAGTGCGCATGTGCAGCAAGCGAACCTAGAGGCGAGCACGTACGACGGTTATACGTCAACATATAATCAGAATGATTGACATCTGGGATGACCAATATTCTTGATGATCCACCCGGAAAACGAAAATCTTCCGCTTTACCTTTAACTTTTTATATTGTTGTAGTTTTAAATAGATGAAAAAAGCAAACCAGTCATTTCTTTAAAAAAATCTACAACGAAAAATCCGGAGCGCTCTCCACATGGTGTATACAATAAATACAATAAATAATCCATAATCATTACAGTACATTAAAAAAAACGAATAATAAATAGAATAGAATAAAAAACTGTAGATTAAAACAATGATCGCAGTTCAAAATATACTGAGTGACATTTGGGAAATAACTATTTTTTAATCTGGTGGAAGGGGCACTGCTCTGTAGGCATGTTTTAAGTTACAGTAAACATGGTCAAGAGTGTTGTTTTCTCTCGTAGCACAGTTCACATATTGAGTAAATTTGGGGAGCACAGACTAGGCATGCCTGATTAAAATCACACGCATTCACATGGACTCCGTCCGGGTAAGATTTCTGATGGTTTGGTAAAGGCGAGCCAAGGACGAGTTAACATTTGCATCTGGTGAAATGTAGATGGCTGTCACAGTTACTACAGCTATTAACTCTCTTGGTAGGTAGAAAGGTCTGCATAACACTGACAGAGACTCCAGAGGGCTGTTTCATAAAACACGATTACAAAATAAGCCAGGCTTATTTTGTTAAGTCTGGCTTATTGCCGGTGGATTTCGTTTCATAAAACAAACTTGAACTAGTTCAACCCCGGTTACTATGGAAACTTATGCTTGGAAACTAGCCTGATCCGGGGCAGGCTGACTGTCAGGCTAAGCCTCAGTTGTTGCTTAACTAGACTTCCACTAACACTGAAATGTAAATGCAATGATATTACAGCTGACATTTTATTTGACTTTATTAACCATTAATCTAACAATTAAAGAAAATAAACTTACATATTAAATTTGATAAATTTTGTTACAATAATAATGAATAAAATATAGACATGTGTTTCATAATATGGTATGTTAAAGGCATATCAAATGTTGAATTTAAATGATAATCTTAACTACCCCAATATAAGGATAATAGCCACAGCAGTAAAATTTGTATCTAAATTTAAGATAGTATCTAGATCCATATTGCGATGTATGGATGAAATATATATATATTTTTATTCAGATTGTATGTCATACAGAAAGGAGAATTAATTTAAATATACAACACACACAAGTCAAGTACAGTCATTTAATTTTTTTATTCTTGGTGTGCATAAAATTCACAATATTTTAAAGATCTAAAGTATTTTTATCTTTCTCTAGTTGTTACATTTTTCTTGAAATTTAAAAAATTATTTATGGTGTCTGCATGTCTGAAGGAACACAATATGTGATGGAATGCTCTTAGCATTTTGTTGTAATGAGTTAAAAACTCTTTTTTTGCCTGTGATACCTTGAGAAAATTTTTAGTGTCCTGCAGACAATAATTGTTCACGACACAGGTAGGCTTTAGACTTACAGTATAATGTGCTTATACCTCAGGCTTCTCTTCAACTGATCCTCACCCTGAAACCATTCATGAAACTCTGTTTATCTCTCAACACCTAACACTACACTGTTAAAAAATGTCTGTGGAAATGACAGTATTAATGTCAGCTGTTTGCCAGTAATTTACTGTAGATTTAAATTGTGTTATTTACTGGCAACAGTTTGTTCAAAGTTAAATGAACATTAAACACTAACAAGTCTTTTAATTTGCAGAATAAAACTATAAAATAACAGCCTCATGCAAAGCATTTTTGGGAACCAAAATATGAAGGAAACAACAGAAAAAGGTTCATGAGGATTTCTGGTTGCCAAAATGCTTTGCATGAGGCTGTTATTTTATAGTTCTATGCTGGAAAATCATAGACTTGTTAATATTTAATGTTGATTTAACTTTGAACAAACTGTTGCCAGTAAATAACATACATTTAAATCTACATAAGTTACTGGCAAACAGCTGCTTAATTACAGCTTATTTTTAACAGTGTGATAATAAACCAGTGGTTTAAAATCTCTCATCCTCCCAGGGTTTAACATGATGACTTGTGGCTCACGCACACATAATTTGCCATCAAAAATGTTTTGAGTAACATGTCATGTAATAATGAGTGGTCAAGAATATGTGTAACATATATTATTTTACACAATCATTCCTTGAACTACTGTAAATTCAGAAATGCAGATGCTGTTCACCCACCATGCTCTCAGTGAGCCCATGCAGGAGTAAAGCTGTGCTGCTGATAGATGCCACTCATTGCCAGACAGTCAACATCTTTAACATTATGAGATTAGACACTTCTATGATTATGCTTAAATCAACTACACTTCTCATGAACAATATATGTATGTTTTTTTTCACCTGTTACTTTATTGTCCACTCAAGTTGCTGCTTTTGAAATATACCCCCAAATAAAAAGATTACATTTAAGTTACATTTAAAGTTAAAGTTTGTAACTTTAATCCTCGCTTTTCCAAGCGAGTTTTATGAAATAGCCCTCAGATCACGCTGACTATCAATAACGCGGCTCTGCTCGCACCAGTTTTCATTCACATATACACACAGCCCTCCACCTCTTTTCTTACCGGTGTCTCTAGATCTTATCCAAAATAACCTTTGTGGGAGATTTTTTCTTTCTAAAAATCCATAATCAAAAGAATAAATCCTTGAAAGTAAATCATCTGCGGATATAAAGTTTTGTGTGAGATGTCCAAAAAGCAATTTAATTTCATATTGAGCCACGCCCTCAAGAAGGTCATGCATTATATCAAATGAGTACCCAGCAAAGGCCAGTGGGCCACCGGCGGCAAATTGGCGGTCCACCGGCGGATGCCGCCAGCGGCTCGCCGGAGTTTTGCCCATCGTTTTTCCAGTGGACCACCAGCGGCACCCGCTATTTTTTTCGACAGAGGTCGAAAAACATAAGGCCAACTAACATAAGGCCAGCGGACCCGCGGCGGTCCACCGGCGGATGCTGCCAGCGGCTCAGCGGAGTTTTGCCCATCGTTTTTCCAGCGGACCACCAGCGGCAGCCGCAGAGGTCCGCTGGTTTATACCGGTAATGTTTGCTAGCTATTTCTGCATGTTGGTTGACTAACATGTTTTGCATAAACTCCACAAAGTGTTTAGCCATCTCAGGTTTCCTTTGTAAGGTGCGCTGCTGGATATTCAAACGTTTCATTGCTTGGTCTCTGTTATTCGGCAATGGGCTGCGAGGTGAACGGAATGGTAAGGGAGCAACCCAGTGGTTTGACTCATCCATGTACATTTCTCTGCTCATAACTTCAAGGAAGATGTTATCCTCAACAGACAGTAAAAGCTTATCATCCTCAGGAGTCCTCTGAAAGACTTTGTCACCCAGGTAATCCGTAACACAGCTTGAGACTGGACAGCAAGGTAGAGTGGATAGGAATTGATCATTTGGAGTGCCAAACTGTTCTTTGACCTGAATTACCTTTGAGCAGGGTGGGAAAAAGTATGTCCGTCCATTTTGCAGTATGTTTGTCCTGAAAACATTTGCAGTCTCAGACTTGTGTACTCCTCCCAAACACACTTCTCCCACAATGACCCAGCCCAAGTCAAGACGCTGAGCATAAGGCATATTACCAGGTCCATTATACTGTTCCCGAACCTTATGCACACTTAGAATGTCCCTTCCAAAAAGAAGAAGAATGGGAGTGTTTGCATCATAAGGCGGTATTTTGTCAGCCATTGGCTTGAGGTGAGAGAAGCATTGTGCTATACCAGGTGTAGGGATTTCGTTGCGATCTTCCGGCAACATATTGCATTCTAAGAGTGTGGGAAGTGACACTTGAGTTTTCCCATCCAGTGAACTAACAATAAAATTTTCTGCTTTTCTTCCCATTGTCTTAGTCGTACCTGCACATGTACGAAGAGTGTATGGAAAAGAACCTCCATTGATCCCAAATAGCTCGAAAAAGTCAGACTTTGCCAGAGACCGGTTACTCTGGTCATCCAGAACTACATACATCCTCTTAGCTTTTTCAGGGGAGTTAGATGGGTAAACATCAACCAAACAGATTTTCGAGCATGATCTAGGTCTGGAAGCTTTGCCACAGATTTCTGTGCATTTAGAAGTGACCTCAGATGATACATCACCTTCAGGCTCCCCGCCATGCTCTTGTTGCGTTACTGGAGATTCCACTGACCATGGAGCAGGACCTGGGTGCATTGCAAAGACATGCCGATCACTGTTACACTCTCTACATTTAACAGCTGCCGCACATTCCTTTGCTATGTGTTTAGTGGACCTGCAACACCTGAAGCAGATAGACTGTTCTTTGAGGTACGTTTTTCTTTCATCCAGGGATTTTCCTCTAAACCCACGGCACTTTGACAATGGATGAGGCTTATTGTGAATTTGACATTGTCTACCAGGATCTGGAGGTTGGTTGGCTTTAGAACTTGGAACGGATGTTAGCACCTCAGTTTTTCTCACTGACACAGGTATTTTGTTGCTGACCCGTGGAAATTTCTCCTGCTTAGGATGGCACTGCATGGATAGCAAAAAACTGGGATAATTTCTTATTCTTGCTTGGTCACAAATGAACCTCACAAAAAAGCCAAATGGTGGAAATGAGACATGATAATCCTCTTTATACTTAGCACCATGGGTGATCCATCTTTCCTGCAGATTAAAGGGAAGCTTCTCAATAATGGGATTGACTCCCCTTGCTGTGTCAAGAATTGCAAAGCCAGGTAAATGTCCACCTGACTTTGCAGATTCCAATTCCATAAGCATGTCTCCTAACTCTCTGAGTCTTTGTCCATCCCTGTTAGAAATCTTTGGAAACTCCTCCAGTTTTCTCAACAGTGCATTCTCAATCACTTCTGGGCACCCGAAACACTCTTCTAATCGCTGCCAAAGCATACGGACACCTGCTATAGGAGAGTGGGCATAAACCGATCTGATCTGTTTGGCTTGCATGGATGACTCTGGGCCGAGCCATTTTGTGAGAAGGTCGAGCTCTTCTCTGGCTGTTAGTCCGAGGTCCTTTGTAACATCTTGAAATGATGATTTCCAGGCCCAGTAGTTCTCAAGGTGATCATCAAACTTCACAAGACCTGAACTCACCATATCTTTCTTACCATGTAGTTAGCTAAATCAGATGTATATGGCAGACTAACCATGGGAGCTTTAAAGGTAGGAGTTGGAGATGCTTGGAAAGCGGAGTGATGTCCAAGAAATTTATCTCTCTGGTTATCCATTGCTTCCTGTTTTATTTTTAATTCCTCCATTCCATAAGATGGATAAACACGTGGAGATGTTACCGTTGCTTCACACAGAAGGGGTTCAGCATTCCTTAAAGCTATGGTCTACGATTTCAAAGATTGTTCATTATTAATAATCTCGTTTAGATGCTGGTTATGGTTCTACAGTAACATCCTAACAATATGAAGAGAAAAAAGAATTAAAAAAATCCATTCAGTCTATTGGGTGTATGGTAGCAGATAAGTTGACCAATGTAAACTGTCCGGCCGGATAGCTTACATTGGTTAACTGCTCTCATCCAATCCCTGCTACATTTGAAAATCCACCTCGTGCTCGCGTCTCCACCCCATCGCACACCACCCCGCCCCTCTCCTGCCTGCGACATGAAATATGTGTCAGTGTATGGTAGCTAGCGAAGCAGCAACATCTCACTAATGGAAAAAAACTAAACGACAGCAGCAAGCAGCCCCTGCTTGTCCCTACAGTAAAGGTTGGAAGAAAAAGGAAGTCTGTTGAAGTAAGAGCAGAGGTTAAAAAAATTTGAAAAACGCCGGACTCTAAGTAGAATCAATATATGGTCCGCCATTGACCGTTGGAGGAAGCTTCAGGGAGATTTGGGGCTGAAAACCGACGCCGACACGGCAGACTTTTTGTTGAACAGGTACGCACTTATTTATACTTTTATTGTGTGAGGTGTTACATAAATATATTTTTATGAGTACATGCAGCCGTTTAGCATCGCGTATCACGGGTCAAAGTAATTATATTTACAAAGATTGTGTGAGGTGTTACATAAATAGTATTATAATCTGACTACATGCTGATGCTGCCGGTCGGCATCGGAATGTTAGCCGTTTAGCATTGCGTATCACGGGTCAAAATAATTATATTTACAAAGATTGTGTGAGGTGTTACATAAATATGATATTATCAGTCTGACAACATGCCCATTCTGCCGGTCATAATTGGAATGTTAGCCGTTTAGCATCGCGTATCACGGGTCAAAGTAATTATATTTATAAAGTCATTTCTTGAAGCTTATGATGGGAAACGTATGCCAAACGTTGTTGTGAAAGTAAATAACATCAATTACAATCATAATTGTAATTGTTCATTCCTTCAAGCCTTTATGTGTTTCCTGCTCGTTAAATCTCTGTTCTGATGTTTACTACCAGTGATCACAGCTTGAATGAGTGACGTTGTTCAGGCGGTTTCCCGGTGGGAGGGATAAGGTAGCACAGAGGGGCGGGATGAGTTTTTTAAAACTTACTAACCGTCTCAGGCTTTCTTGACCGATTTTCAACATCGTAGACTACAGCTTTAAGGATGACTGTAGAATGGAAATATCAGGAAACTGCTGCTGAGGTTGTTCCACTGTGTGCTTTTGAACATACTCCTTAGTTCGTAGAGTGCGAACTGAGTGAGCCTCCTGGTCCAATTTTTCGATATTTCCCTCCTCAATGTCAGCTGCCGCTTCATAAATTGCCGCTTCAGCGGATGCTGCAGTTGCTTCTTTTTGAGATTGTAGCAAGAATAGGTCTGCTTCTACTTCTGCTTTTTTCCTCATCATAGCTGCTTCTTTTTCTGCATAAGATGCTTTAGCTCGAGCTGCTTCTGCTTTAGCTCGAGCCCGAGTCGCTGCCACACTGGTGGATGACCGACTTGACCTTTGTGATGACTTGCAGCTAGAAGCTTGTGACCTTATCTCAAAGGCTTGAGAGGTATCTTTCTCATCACTGTGTGACTCCATAATTTGCTGCTGAAGTGATGTGCAATGCAATGTAATGTCCGCTGTCTCAACCCACTGTGTTAATGTCTTTTTACTATTCTGTTCTGACCTATGCGTAGCCTGAGCAAAGGTTTAACAGATAGCGTACACTTTCAGAAAAGAACTCCAGAAAGCAGTCTTCATAATCTTTGTGACTTTACTGGTGATTGTTCTTCTCATTTCTTTTATTGTAAAACTACAAACAAGAAAAAGCATGTATGAACATTATGTACACCTGTACATACACATCCACTTTAACATTACAGTTTAATTTGTACATAGTTCTCTTTAACATTGTTTAAAGTAATGTACATATTGAAAAATTATATTCAAATTAGATAATATGCAAACGGAAATTAGCAGTATGAAGTGGTAACCTGTCTATATATAACAAATATAACAATAATCCCGATTTAAACTTTACTATAATCTACACAACACTTTAAGGCACTATTTGGTATAAAATTGAGCACTTACAGACATATATTTCCAAGGTTTATACGATGAATCAACAATTCCAAGCACGTCCTTCTCCACTGCGTTCACTGAGAGAAACTGAAAGTAAATGGCAAATTATAGTGTAGTACCTTAAATGTCCGATAGGAGGCAGAAAAGAAACACCACTAGATAAAGCAACAGCACAACCATTAAAGGGTAGATTGTTCTTCACATTACATGTCATATTTAGAAAATGCATGTTTCAAAGTTACAAAAGATCCCTTAATCAGCCCGAGGTAAGTGTGATACACTGAGGAGCATATTCTGGAAACAAATCAACATTCATTTTACAACAGCTCTAATATAATAAAAGTCATGTGTTAAAGCCATGTTTAGTTAACATACAGTTATTATTATAGGGTAAGTTAGCAGGATTTCAACCTGTTGGAGTAAATGTTTTCTTGTTACATTTTTGTATGTTTTATGTTACCATTTATGAATGTATAATCCTTGGTTTAGATTTATGAATGTACAATCATTTGCTTAGAACCATATTGTCTTACTAGCTACTCAGAGAAAACCTGCCAAGGTGAAGCAAGTACGTACAATGTTCTTTTGTTATCATATGACCTTTGGTAACTGCATCATCAAGCTGCATCATCAAGTTACTATCTTGTTTTTGGTAAAATATATTCAATACTATTTCTCTAGACTTAGCAAAATGTGTGATGTTGTTGCAATTATGAAAGTCTGTGAGGTTCGACCTTCGGGATGAACCGAGTGAACCAGTGATTAAATCTTAAATAAATACAGGAGGACCAATTTGAGAGACAGTTGAGTGTTTCCTGATGAGACATCTCAATCTGGGTTCTCCCTGCAGAATATTATACACCCCATTCGTGGTCTGGGTGTGTCTTATTTTTGTTAAGGTTCATAAGTATTTTAAACATCTTGGTCCTTCGAGCCGGATTCCAACATACCCGAAGATCAACGGTGGAGGAGACAAGCCGATGCCCGTCGACGGCCGAATTCCAGTACGGATTCGAAGAAAGTCCTGGGTGGTGAAAATTCCTCGCCAGGCCGGCATTAGGTTTCCTCAGCCGGTGGTCTCGGATTGACGGAATCCGAAGCTAAGAAGACGACTCAGACGCAGTGAATCGGGTGAGTTTCTGATTGGTAATTTGATTTGTTATTTACCATAAGAAAAGGGGACAGCTGAATCGGTTTGAGTCCTACAGTGTTGCCCAAGAACAGAATTGTGGGTTCGAGTCCCCAATGTCTGTTGGACAGTTGAATTGAGTGGGTTTGAGTCCCCCAATAACTGTCAGTCAGCCGAATGGAGGGTTCGAGTCCCCCAGTAGCTGAAGGGGATCCTGGGGATCGTCCGAAAGATTTTACTATATTTGTGTAGAAACCAAAAATTTATTCGGTGTATGCTTTGTATATTATCCGTGTTTTTGTGTTTGATTTGTGTGAATATGACTAATGGATTTTGATCTGAACCTATTGTAAAAGAAATTCCATCATTATTTACTTTTACAATTAAGGTCAACCTGATATCAGCAGTCTTTGCAAAAGACATTTAAGACTTTTAAGACATTTAAGACTTCAAAGACATTTGAACGATTTTGATTTAACATCAGTCATCATTCAATATATCGATGATATATTGATTTGTTCAGAAGACAAAAACTGAACATGAGAGAGACGTCAGGCTGTTTGATTTCTTGTACAATAAAGAAGTAACAGAAGTAACAGAAGTAATCTTTGACCCAAATTCAAAGTGTATCGCAGGGTAAAAGACAAAAAACACCTAGTCGCTGTGAGGCAATAAAAAAAAACTATTGACAACTATTCGAGAGCTGAGATTTCTTCTTTTTGGGGTTTATGTAATTACAGTCGTAATTAGATTAAAGGGTATGCAGAAAAATCACAACCCTTAAACAATTTGTTAACCCTCTGGGGTCCGACCATTTTGGGACACTCTCAGAGGTTCTGACATGCTCTTACATTTGGTCTTTTTTCAGTTGCTTTAAAACATAATAATGGGAAGTGTCTCATACCACTGCGTTCAGCACAAACTGGGCTAAAATATTATATGAGCTACATGTATGTACATGTTTGTATTTTTGAGAGAAAAATGTTTATGCGTGGTTTTTTAAAAAGCAAAATTTTTAAGTCACTGATATAAGTCCACAAAACCCATACTAAACATTTTTTAACAAGACTTTCCTAAACATAATCTAGTAGTCTAGAGTTTTTTCTTTAAAATGATGTGACAATCACCATGCCTACTTATTCACATAAAACGGTGTATTGATTTAGAAATTGTAAGACACTTTTTGTTTAGACGCGCCGTATGCGAGAAGGATTGATTGACAGCAAGCAAACAAAGGCTCACATTATGAGCTGCATAATGAGGCAGGAATGTGAGAATGAACTACAGTGAAGAATGTGAGGACAAATGTATACATGTTTGTTTGAGGTTTATTAAGTTAACAATATAATCAAAATAGAAATGATGGTTAGTAGGACATTTTCAGTTTATTTGGAAACATACCCTATTCAAAAACTTTGTATAAACTAAGAAACTGATACACAAAAGAGCTGTAAACTTCATGTGGCTCATGTTACCATATAACTTTATGTCCAAAAAGTGTTTTTCCACTTCATAGTTTTGTACTGATGAGAGAGATGCAGACCTCTAAGAGAGTTATAAACAGCTGTTAGAATAAATTGTCCACAGAAATACCCTTACTTATATAACTGATGGGTAAATGTCACTGATACTAAGTTACATTCATATACTATCTTGTACATAAACTTAATCTCAGATAAACATCTGCAGCAATTAATATAAAAAGCTGTTTTAAGATGACTGTTTTCAGATGCCCATCTCCTTATCGTCTAGCTTCTGTTTTAAACGTGTTTCTGTAAGCGCGTATGAACTTTAAAAACACATCGCATGTGCGCGAGCTCGCGTCTCCGTGTAACGCAGCGCTCATAAAAAACGGGGTCGCGTGTAAAGCGCAATGTATGGAATTACCTTGCATGTAAACAATATGGAATCATTTTACAGCAAATCTCGCAGTGCAGCATTTACTCAAAGTTGCCATGACAGATACGAAAGTGAATAACTGTGTCTTAACACTGTACAACATGTAACAGATATCCGCCATTACGGGAGGTCACGCGTACTCGTTTGTAAATAAGCATGTAAACATGGAATCATATTACAGCACACACTTAAAAGATACAGCAGTTCAGGCTTACTGAAAGTTTCCATGAAGGATATAAGTGAATGTGTTTAACACTGTTACAGCATGCAACAGTGAAATCCGCCATTACGTGAGATCGCGTCCGTTTGTAAACAATGCGAACGTTTTTCAATCCGAAGCGTGTAGTCTGCTAAGGTTGCTTAACGTTACTGTATGTAGGCTGAACTGCACAAGCCATGAGCATATTAAGTTACATGATAGCAAATATAAATGGTATAAATTAACTGTTAACGTTACTTACTTCTAATCCAGCAGTGCGTTCTCCATTGTTCTTCTTAGGTAACGTTAAAGATAAATGCTTCTCTTCCTCAATGTCCAGACATAAATGAAGATATTCCTCACATGTGTGAATAAAGTTTATAATCCAAACATGCGGTAAAAAGTCTTTAAATCTGATCAAACTTTACGCTTTGCTTGTTATGGTTGAACAGCTCGTGTCTTCATTACCATGTCAACAGCTGTGGGCGTGACCAAATTAAAGATAATGAAGTCAGCCAGGAAAAACGGTACTCTCTTTACTTCAACGCAGATTACATAAACAGGCAATATTTGTTTTCGATTATATTTAGCTTGTTTAAAAGTAGACATTTCAGGCTTTCTTTGGATGTGTGTATCATGCTTGTGTGACAAGTATTAGCGGAGTTTGATTTTTGTAACGTGTTTTGAGAGACAGCTGGCGGAGACAGAAATGTCTGGATGCACACCCTGTTTATTTTCTTTATTTGACAAAAACACAAAGATCTGTTGTTATTGTGAATGAACACATATTAAAGAAGACCCTTTACCGTTTCAAATGATGTCAAACACGTAAGTGTATGATTATTAATGATGGAGTATTTTAAGTTGATTCTGCCATGATAAGGAAAAAACACGTCAAAACGTGGCCCCGCGTTTTTGGACCCCAGGGGGTTAAAAGGTAATCAAAAGGCCCAAGAATCAGTTAACTGGACTTCAGTAGCTAAAATAGCTTTTGAGGGATTGAAAGAAGCCTTATGCGAAGCTCCTGCACTTGGCATGATTGATCACAGAAAGTCTTTTACATTGTATGTAAACGAACAAAGGGGTTATATGACATCTGTTTTAATACAAGAAGATAGAATTAAGCCTGTACTGTATGGGTATTTTTCACAACAACTTGACTTTGTTTTACAAAGCTGGGGGCCTTGTTTACGAGCAATTCAGGCAGTGTATCTGGCCTTGCTTGGTCAAAAGATAACCATTATCTGGCATATTCTGTTTATGCTTTATTATCTCTTTAGGGAGAGCTGCTCGTATGACATTGAAGAAGGCATACCATCAAATCCAGCTACATTACTTGGTCTGTCTGAAGCAATTCCAAACAGCCATGATTGTGACTGTATAGATATTATACAAACATTAAGTGTTCTTAGACAATTTGCCACTTAAAAATTCCAATTTGATTGTTACATTGATGTGTATCTTTTGTGGACAAAAGGGAAAGGCAAAATCACAAAAAACCATGTGAATTGGCTAGTAACAAAAAACCTTACATTTATGTTTAATATTTTGTTATGCCTGGGGAGCTGTGCATAAATCTCGAGCAGGTTGGCACCAGAGAGGTTTCCTGAGATGTCCCGGGAACAGGTTGCGGTAAAAGCCCACCTGAAGGGAGATACCAGTGAGGTAAAGGGAGTACCCTTGCTGACCAGGCAGCTACGGTTGCCAGCCGCATGAAGGGCAGAGAGAAACTTACTGCTCAAATGTGTCATCTAAGGTGACAAACTTCTCACAGCTCACAGACATAGCTGATTTTCAAATTCAATGCTCCAGAAGGAGAACGGATTGAAAATAGTAAATTTTAACACTGATTTATAACTCCAAAAGCCTTTTCCTTATTTGGTCACACAGATACACAGTGTCAGACGTTTTTCAAATGTGTTCACATTTTAAGGCAAATAAGTGGGCGAGGGGTTTTAGGAAACATGCAAACGAAATTGTTTGCGGATGCGTAATTTCTCAAAAACACAATTTGGCACCCCCAAATTCTATAAATTCTAAGCAGAACACCTCAGGGCGGTTTTCTGAATTGCAGTATGACTTTTTAACCTTTCATCTAAATACAAGGGTTATTAAGATGCTTTAACTAATAGATTTTTTCATTTGGTGTAAAGTGTTTCCCCACAAAGAAAGGCTTTGCTGTCTTTATGGCTAATATGACAACATAATATTGTGCCAGGGCAAATGGTTTTAATATAAAAGTTATTTTTATATAACACTATTTTATATAACATTTTATTTTTAATTAACATTCATTCATTCATTATACTCCCCAAAATAAGACAGGCGATGTGGGATAAGAGTCATGAGAAGATCTTTCTCTTTTAGTGACGAGGGGACCACCTCATGATGAAGATATGGGGTTGGGGGCAAATGTTTAGCTTGTGATATTTTGGTCGCCTAATGGTTTCTATGGGAGTCAAAACTAGTTATTTTCTAGCAATAGTCAAAATAAGATATTTCCTAACAAATCTGTTTAAACAAAGTTGTTTTACGCCATGGAGCTCTCTTGTTTTCTTTTTTTTTGTTTTTATGTTTTCTCAGAGATATATGACGGCGGCCTTCAAGAAATTCACTGAAAATTCAGGCCAATGGTCATTTTTAATTATTACACTGAAAGGTATGAGCAAAATTAACACAAAACACAATGTTATTTGCTGTGTTGATTTCTATTCTGATTTACAATTCAGATCCATTATTTCATCCATGGTTAGAACATCACAGTATTTTTAATTAGGCAGTAACTTTAGCTCATACATACGATAAGATGCCTAATAAGGCAATGTTTTCTTCAAACATCTGCATATACACCAGGACTTCTGAACGCCAGTTTAAAAGCGACGCCATGGAAAAAGACTATGTTACAACTGAGGATATGATACAATGGTTGTTTGGAGGGTCTTGGTGGGAAAAACTGTTGAAAATATTTGTTCCAATATTATCTGCTCTTTTGCTGATATGTATGTGTTTGACTTGTGTGATACAATGTATTTCAAGAATGACAAAAGAAAATGATTCAATCTGTACTTACTGATGAATATTTTATGGGTATTATTTCAGACAGAGAGAACTATAAAACTGTTGTTCGAAAAACTACTAAAGCCTATGATGATACTGTGTAGAAGAAATTTCATTTTGTATATTGATGAAGGTTTAATCCTAAAGTGCCTACGAATGTAACGGGTTACAACCTGAAGTAAAAAGACATTATAAATGATAAACAGGAGGGAATGTTGGAGTAAATGTTTTCTTGTTACATTTTTGTATGTTTTATGTTACCATTTATGAATGTATAATCCTTGGTTTAGATTTATGAATGTATAATCCTTGGTTTAGATTTATGAATGTACAATCATTTGCTTAGAACCATATTGTCTTACTAGCTACTCAGAGAAAACCTGCCAAGGTGAAAAAGTACGTACAATGTTCTTTTGTTATCATATGACCTCTGGTAACTGCATCATCAAGTTGCATCATCAAGTTACTATCTTGTTTTTGGTAAAATATAGTCAATACTATTTCACTAGACTTAGCAAAATGTGTGATGTTGTTGCAATTATGAAAGTCTGTGAGGTTCGACCTTCGGGATAAACCGAGTGAACCAGTGATTAAATCTTAAATAAATACAGTTCAGTCAGGACCACTTAAGAATACCAAAATTATATAATATATTTATATATTATAACAAATATCTGAATTTGGCCAAAGGCTGAGGAATCAAGGGGCTCGGTTGTCATACTGCACCTTTAAGAGGCATCCTTTGCATGAATCCCCCAGCCTATCATAACCAACATTTTAGTATGCTACACGTGAAAATAATTAAAAGGGGTGCAATGGTTGTGAAACTGAGATATTGGAGGTGAAGGGGAGGTGGTGGGTAAAATTGTCTGTGCGACAGAGTAGCTACAGAGCGTCTGATTGACTGCTTAAATACTGTTGATTAAAGCAGGTGAGAGTGATTAAGCAGCTGAGCGTCAGCTGGAGTAGTTAGCGATCAGTGCTCTGCCTGAACTACGCTTGAATTCCATCCGGTCACTCAAGCTATATTTCAGTCAGGACCACTTAAGAATACCAAAATTATTATTAATTATATTAATAATATATATTAATATATTTATATATTATAACAAATATCTGAATTTGGCCAAAGGCTGAGGAATCAAGGGGCTCGGTTGTCATATTGCACCTTTAAGATGCATCCTTTGCATGTATCCCCCAAACACAACAACGTAGTTGAGTGCATAACTTCTAGAGACTGCTAGTCTCGGAGTACGCAGCTCCTGGCATGTTGGGTAGCATACCTCAAAAGGGAACGCGGTTCCCTGATATTCATCAGATTGGAACAGGCAGGTTCAGAGGAGAGAAATAAAATGAAGGACAGCTGAGGTTGACATTAGTTAATCATTAATTAACTGACCCCCAACACAAGATAACTCGTGAAAGATGTTTCTTACATCTTGGCATTGTTGGAGACTTTTTACGTGACATTCACTCTTCTCAATGAGCAGCAACCGCTGCTTCTGTGGGCTCCACCCCGACCCAAAGCATTCACAGGCCACAGTCCTTGCGCAGCAGAGCAGAGTCTCTCCCAGTTGCAATCAGGGCAGGAGAAGTGGTTATCTATCCGCGTCCAGACGGCATAATCGTGCATGTGGGAAGCCGGAGCAGGCGGATCCCGCGATGGCTTACATTAATGGCGAGATATAAATATAAAATGGTCTTTGAATAAAATGAATCACTGTACATAAAATAAATGTACTTGAGGGAGCTGAGCAGCAGCACATTTAGAACAGACAAACTGTACGGAGCTGACGCGTTAATGGGCTATTTACCTACAAAACAACGTTTCCCATCATTTATCAGTGTATGTTTTGAACTGGACTGTTTGGCCATATAAACATGAACATACACACATTCGTTTTATGAGAACATAAGTAGATAAACAAACGAGAAAACATTTTCAAGCATTCATGTGTCTTAAAATAACATTTTTGACAGTTCAGAGAGAAAGAGAAACGTGAAATAATGTAGTAAGCCAGTGTAGTAAGAATGCAAATGTGACGTGATGACGTCACTGTTATGCAAATGACGCAATGACGTAATCTAGCGACATTTAGCGACTTTCCAAGCAAGCTTTAGCTACTTTCCATTGAAAATAGTTGGCAACACTGGTTTCTTATGCTTACATGCTTGTTGAAGATGCGTAGAGCGACTGCCTTCGGGACGTTAAATCAAGTGTAAGACACGAAATGCTGTAAAACTATAACTGTCGAATTTTGAGGCAATCAATTAAAACAACATATATACACTGACACTACAAGGTGACCTGAACGATTTATATCGAAATGAATTGGAACGAATGACGGACATACTCCTTGCTTGTGTAGCAGGATGACGTGTATCCTTGCTATTGGTTGACGCAGGGTAAAACTGCCAACCTATTAGAGTACACTTCAGAGGGTATAAGAGTCCTGAATTGTCCGTGCATGTGAGACGTCACCCAGTGGTACCGCCCTCCCGGCGACGCGGGTTTTTATGAATGAACGGTAGGTGTATGCTAGACGTATGAAATCCGCTGGTTACTAGTTTTTAATAATGAACGTTACCTGTTGCTGCCAGGATAATGGTTCTCAAGTGTGCTTCCTCATCGCGGTGTATGGCGGTGGTGGTAATTTCCTGGACCAATTCTCCTTGGTATGTAGTCGTTTAAACAGTAGGCTACTTATTCATTTGTTTGAGTTATTTAATGAAGTGTTCTGTGCCTGGCAGGTAACATGTAGATTACACCTTAAGGGTGTCCGCAACCAAATTGAATGGGGCGGAATGTAAATCGTCAGAGATGACCGCGCTGCTGCCTTGCCTGGGTTTGACTGCTTAAATACTGTTGATTAAAGCAGGTGAGAGTGATTAAGCAGCTGAGCGTCAGCTGGAGTAGTTAGCGATCAGTGCTCTGCCTGAACTACGCTTGAATTCCATCCGGTCACTCAAGCTATATTCCTGCAGGAGGACCAATTCGAGAGACAGTTGAGTGTATACTGATGAGACATCTCAATCTGGGTTCTCCTTGCAGAATATTTTACACCCCATTCGTGGTCTGAGTGTGTCTTATTTTTGTTAAGGTTCATAAGTATTTTAAACCTGACACAACCCACTTTGTGTTGTTACTATGTCTGTAATATGTAAATAAGTCGCATTCAGTGACTGCCTTGACCTTGGCGGGGTCTGGACGTATCTCACCAGCGGCTATGATAAAACCCAGGAACGAAACTGACTTCTGGTGGAACTCGCACTTCTCTCCCTTAACATACAGCTGGTTCTCTAACAGGCGTCTAAGAACTCTGCGAACGTGTTGAGTGTGTTCCTGCATAGAGGGAGAAAAGATGAGAATATCATCTAAATACACAAAGACAAATTTATTAATCATGTCTCTCAACACGTCATTAACCAGAGCCTGGAAGATGGATGGAGCGTTAGTGAGCCCGAAAGTCAGAACGCAGTACTCAAAGTGTCCAGTAGGGGTGTTAAACGCCGTCTTCCATTCATCCCCCTCTCTTATGCGTACCAGATGATAAGCATTGCGCAAATCAAGCTTGGTGAAGACCTGGGCTCCCTGTAAAAGCTCAAAACCAGATGACATTAAAGGAAGAGGGTACCGATTCTTAACAGTAACATCATTTAATCCTCTGTAATCAATACAGGGGCGCAGAGAGCCGTCCTTCTTCTTAACAAAGAAAAACCCCGCCCCTGCGGGCGAGGTGGAGGGTCGGATGAGACCAGCACGAAGGGCATCATTAATATATTTGTCCATAGCCTCTCTTTCTGGACCAGATAAAGAATAAAGTCTACCTTTAGGCGTGGTTGTGCCTGGGAGGAGATCAATAGCACAATCATACGATCAGTGAGGAGGAAGGGAGGTGGCCCGGGCTTTACTGAAAACCTGGCTGATGTCGGCATATTCCGCCAGGACTCCAGTCAAATCGGCCGCCGGTACCTGGGGAGGAGAAGACACAAGAGCAGAAACAGCGGAACCCAAACAAGAAACATGACAAGACTGAGACCAAGACAAAATAATACCTCTCTGCCAATCCACGTGAAGATTATGCTGTACAAACCACCCATGCCCCAAAATAATGGGAGACAAAGCGGCATGAAGTAGGTACAGCACAATCTTCTCACGGTGATTCCCAGAGATACAACGACTAACAGGTGTAGTGCAGTGAGTAATCTGTGCCATCTGCTGGCTGCAAAGGGAGAAGACCTCCATGGGTTTTTTGAGAGGAACAGTGGAAATGCCCCAGGAGAGAGCTAATTCTTGATCACTGAAGTTACCTTCAGCCCCCGTGTCAAGCAGAGCGACGGTGGAAATATCCTGCCCGGCGAAGGATATCGTGACTGGCATGTTAGTGCAGGTAGTAGGGGAGAATTTAGATGTAGAAGCGCCCATCAGTACTCCCGACATCACTGATGGGCGGGGGCTTTTGACGGACAGACCTTTGCCATGTGACCCGTCTTGCCACAGTACAGGCAAAGTGCATTGCGGAGTCGTTGTACCTTCTCCTGGGCTGATAAACGGAAATTTACCAATCTGCATAGGTTCGGATTCTGATGAAGGAGGGCTGGAAGAAGGCTGTGGCTGACGAGGGGAAAAGGAAGCTCTGGGCTGTCGTAGAGTTCGACGTTGTGCACGTAAGGACCTGCGAGCCTCAATAATCGCCTCCAGGGATTTGGGCAACTCGTGAGAGGAAATTTCATCCTGAATGCCATCAATGAGTCCATCCACAAAGCGCACTCTGAGAGCCTCCTCATTCCACCGGCAGGTGGCAGCAAGAGTCTTGAATTTGATAGCATAGTCTGTCACAGACAACCCAGACTGGGTGAAGCGAGTCAGATGGGCAGTAGCCGCATCGCCATGGGCAGAACGGTCAAACAGTCTCTCCATCTCACCTCTGAATTCTACGAAAGAACGACAACAGGGGTCATGGGAATCCCAAACCGCGTTGGCCCAATCCCGGGCTTTACCGACCAGATGGGTGATGACGTAAGCCACCTTGGTGCGTTCAGAGACATAACGGTGGGGCTGAAGAGCGAAGATGAGCGAGCACTGAGAGAGGAAGGCCCGGCAAGCGGCTGGATCTCCGTTGTATGGTGGTGGGTCTGTGACATGAGGCTCTCTCTCGGGAGGAGATGAAGATGGAGAATGCTCACGTTGGACCCGATCCAGACGGGCGGTGAGATCGGCGACTTGGGCAGTGAGATCGTCGACTACTCAATTGGTGGAGGATAATTGGGCAGTGTGCTGGCCCAACCAAGAGCCCTGCTGTGCGATCGCCGTTCTCATAGAGTCAACCTCCGCGGAATCCATCCTATGGCGAGTCCGTTCTGTAAGGAACACAAACACAGGATTCCAGAGCAGAGATTTGTTTATTGAACGTTCTCACAAAAAGTCTCTCAGCCACCAAATGTCAATCAGATCTTGCCAGACAGAGCACGTAGAATAATTCCCTGGCAATATGCTCAGGGTGAAGGCATGGGGGCCCCGATACGGGGCAGGGTATGTAGACTGCTCCCGTGAGCGCCGGGTCACAGAAGCCACAGGAATAGGGGAGGGGAAAATTAAACCGCCGAGGAAATTTAACCAGGGAACTGGACCACGGCACAAACCCAAAAGGGACAGCTCAATATCAGCAAACAGTCCGGAGCTGTGACAGAGGAAGGGAACAATGTTAGTGAAACAACCAGCAGGGCAAAATTGTTGTAAAAAAAATTAATTTGCATTTAAAAAATGTTATCTTAAAATTATTTTAGTTACAAAATACAGTAATTGTTAACCAAATATTAATATTACATATTATGTAATCGCACGACTATATTTTCCCTAAGTTATTTTTACATTGGAAGTTCTTAGTGTTGATACTGCTTAAATATTACTCAATACGTGAAGAATTAATCCTGTAATGGCACTTATGTAAATGTTTATGTATTCAAACAATATCCAGTTTGAATATCCAAATTTGAATGTATGTTTATTCACATAGCAGATGCCTTTATTCAAATCCATTTACAAATGAAAAAACATTTAAGGGCGGTTTCCTGGACAGGGATTATCTTAAACCAGGATTAGGCCTTAGTTTAATTAGGAAATATAACAAGGTTTAACAAACATGCCTTACTAAAAACGTTACTCGTGTGCATTTTGAGGCAAAACAAAGGGCACTGATGTATTTTAAGATGTCAGCGCAAGTTGTTTTCAGTTTTGACAGCTCTTACATTTATTTTAGTCTAGGACTAGTACTCAGTTATGTCGTTATAACGACATCTTTTCTCGTTAAAACGACATCTTTTCTCGTTATAACGAGATATTATGACGTTATAACGACATCTTTTCTCGTTATAACGAGATACTATGTCATTAAAACGAAATTTTTTTCTCGTTATAACGAGATATTATGTCATTAAAACGAAATGTCTTTCTCGTTACAACGAGATATCATGTCACCAAAACGACATCCTCCTCTCTCCAAATGTACATATTTTCCGTATTAAGGAGGTATTATATCATTTAAATAACACATATTCTCACGCACGCTGTTTCATTAATCGACCCTTCAATGCAGAACTGCTTTTTGCAAGATCATTGGACATTTAACTCACCTAATTCATTCTAACTTTGTTCTTTTCATTTTTGCTTTTTTATTAATTTTTTATGATTGGGCCATGTTGGCAGGATGCTGCAGACTGTGCGTTGGAGCTTCGCTTTCACAAGAATCAAACGGAGAAATTGGAAATGGGATTATTCTTTGTGCACGAACTTGGCCGTTATGGGAAGCTATTAATATGTAAACTGCAACATCTAAAATGTATTTAGGCTGGGTTTTTTGTTCGACCCTAGATGGTGTGGTGCCTTATCTTAACAATGTTACAAACATTAAACCCGAGTTAATTACAATTTTATGCTGTGATCAAAGCTGTATTTTAATTTTTTTGTGCAATATTTTGCTCATGAAATTTTTGTTTTTAAAGAAATAAAAATTTGCCCAAGTCATTTCAACTATTTATTATGTTCAATTCATATAAAAAGTTGCAGAAGCAATTTAATGTCCCACCCAGAAAACAGACTGTCACAGCTAACACAAAACGTTCCCCTAACGTTAGTTTTTGGTTATCTTTCGGTCATTTTTTTTGGGAACCAAATAATAATGTTCGGGGAATATTATTTTTATGTTTTTTTTTTTTTTGGAAACCATAAAATAACGGTCCAATAAAGTTGCAGGGTGATTATTTAAAAATAACTTAAAAATACAGAACCTTCTCTAATGGTTGTTATTATTATTTATTTTATTTCATTTGAGGAAATGAAGTGAAAGCATAATTAAACCCATTATTTAATGTGCACGTCTGATACGTGCGCGTTCTTCTGCACGCGCTTCTTCAGGCACCGCTCTTCACCAGTAGGCCTACCCGACAAAAAATTACGGTCACTTCGTTTTACCTCTCAGAGACTTCCCTTTATTTAGCTTTTTTTTATCTTTCTTCATTTAGTAACTTAAATATGTGAGAAGGAATATTTGAGTTATTTTTGATCGACTTGACACGTCTATATGAGGAGAATATGATGTTAGAAGTTTTTGATTAATGTACAAACGGATAGACTGTGGTAAGATCTGTTATAAAATGTTTATGTGTCATTTCGTTTTTACCTCTGAGTCTAACATTATTCTAGCGATTTATTTTTTCTTTGTTCATTTAGTGACTTAAATATGTGAAAACGAAAATATATTTTAGTCATTTCCAATAGAGAATAAGAAGCTTTTGATTGTTGTAAAAACTGAAAGCTAGGCGGCTAAACTGATATGTTAAGGTAAAGTAAATTAAATGTTTATTTATTTGTCATTTCGTTTCCCCCCAGAGTCTAACACTATTCTAGCAATTTCTTTTTCTCTTTTTTTCATTTGGTAACTTATGTGAAAACGAAAATGTATTTGTGATTTTCATCTATGAAGAGATGATGTTAGAAGCTTGATTGTTTTAAATTTAAATAACAGAGAGGCGACTTTGGTAAGATCTGTTACTAAATGACTAAAATGTTTATTCTTTTAAATAAATATCTGTTTTAAGTCATCTATGTTTGAAGTCACTTGTTATGTATATATTTGATAAAATATAATGTTATATAAATATATGTGCGATGTACAATTTGTTTAGGTATTTTTATTTAAAATAACCTGTAAAACATTCATATAATATTTCAATAGACAATTATATAATAAAATAATTTAATTATTATAGATTTTTATTAAATTTATTTTTTTATTCCTCTGTATTATATGGAGCAGTGTTTTACTTATTTCAGATAAATATAAAAAAGATTTTGCGACTTCGAGGCAGATCCGCCCCGGAGTATATTGCTATCTTGGGTCGATTTACACTTGGACAAGAAGTCCAGCCTGAATGCATTTCAGATGTTGCAGTTCCCATGGCGGCCAGGTTCGTGCACAAAGAATAGTGCCATTTCCAATTGCTCCGTTTGATTCTTGTGAAAGTGAAGTTCCAACGTACAGTCTGCAGCATCCTGTCAACATTGCCTAATCATAATAAATTAATAAAAAAGTAAAAATGAAAAGAATAAAGTTAGAATGAATTAGGTGAGTTAAATGTCCAATGATCTTGCAAAAAGCAGTTCTGCATTGAAGGGTCGATTAATGAAACAGCGTCCGTGAGAATATGTGTGGTTTAAATAAAATTTAAGTCTCCTTAATACGGAGAATATGTGAATTTAAAGAGAAAAAGATGTCGTTTTAATGACATAATATCTCGTTATAACGAGAAAAACATTTAGTTTTAATGACATAGTATCTCGTTATAACGAGAAAAGATGTCGTTTTAACGATATAATATCGCGTTATAACGAGAGGGGATGTCGTTGTTGCGACATGGCTGAGTGAAAAAAATAATATGTATGTGGCAGCAATGAGCCACCGTAAATCCCTGTCCGGGAAACCGCCCCAAAATGTTTTGTCCAAAGGCCCATGTAATGTTTAGTAAGACACTAAATATACAACACTTGTTTATCATTTTGTATCTCAGTAATTTGTATTTATTTCTCAGATGATTCTTCACTAGAGGTTACATTGAAGTCAGGCAATGACAGTAAGGATGGCTGGGGATTCCAAGATCTGATAAAAAAAAGTTACATGAAGATACTTGGAGTACTCATGGGACCAAAGAGCTGTAAGCAGAATAATTTGGAGTACAGTTTTCAAATAGAAGGATGTTGGTCACCTCAGCAAATACAGTAAATGACTTTTATTAGACAGAAATCTTTCTTTTGAAACCCATATCTCACATCACAAAAGCAGCCTTCTTCCAGCAGAACATATCAACCGTCTCCGATGTGAATGACCTTGTTCATGCATTTATGACATCTAGATTAGATTACTGGGTGGTTGTCCTGCATCCTTAATTAATAGGCTACAATTAGTGCAAAATCCCAGCTGCTAGAGTTCTGACAAGGTCACGCAAGTTCATATAACCCCAAATTTAGCATCTCTTCAATAGTTACCAGTTAAATTCTGTATTGATTACAAAATATTGCTACTCACTTATAAAGTCCCAAACGGTTTAGCTCCTACAGACATAGGGATGGGCGATATGGCCTAAAATCCATATTGCGTTATACATTGCAGCCTCTTGCGATAGCGATATGTATTGCGATATAATGATTTCAATAGACTTAAACAGGTTATATAGACCCTTACAAAAGCCAAACTGCTAAAAATGTAAGTAAAAGTAAACCGTTATGGCCAGATTAGTCTTGTTACCTCTCTTAGCTGGAACTTTTGCCTGACACACTCTACAGCAGGGGTGTCCAGACTTTTTTGTGTGGTGATCTACTTTTAAAATGATAAAGCTGACAAGATCTATCTGCTAAAAAACACAGTTAATTATTTTTATAACACTAAACACTTTAAATGCTTGTGGGGACTATACTGCATATATATATTTTTTTTTTTCATGTTTCACAATTACTAGACCATAATGCCAATTTCGCGCGTGGAGCAGCAGTTAACTTATGTAACTTATGGCTTGAATCCAAAAAATAGATGTTGCATCGGTCTTTTTCACGAGTTTCTCTGTTTCGCTGACGCTTTCATCCATGTTTATTCGGTTTATTATGTTTATTCGGCTGCAGCTCGTGGCTCTAAAGTTCGCGGGTAGATTGTGTCATCAACACGCATTATCGCGATAGTGCAATAGATTTAAAATCTCTATCGTATGCTAATTTTCTATCGTTTATATTGCATATCGTTTATATTGCCCATCCCTATACAGACAGAACTTCTTGTATGCTACAAACAATCATGCTCCATAATATCTCAAAACTCCAGACTTTTAGTAGTTCCTAGGATAGCAAAATCTACCAAAACTGTGGAACAGCCTTACTGACACTGTTCAGACACTCTCTCCCAGTTTAAATCTAGCCTAAAGACACCTCTTCAGTGTGCATAAACATAATTTCATCCTGTAACTTTGCATTAAGTTAAAAATAACTTTTTTTAAAATTATCCTTGCTCTAAACAGCAGCTATGGTAATTTTCTCTATTTGCTTTTTTTTAAAACTTCAGATTACACCAGCTCCAGTCTGGATCCTGTCTCTATCAGATGACCCTACACATAAGGAAAGTTGACATCGGCCATCACGAGGACTTCAAAACTGTTCAAAGCGCTATACAAATAAATGTGAACAAAATTGAATTGTTTGAAGTCAATAGCAGAGATGAGGATGCCACAATGCAACCTCTCCACAACAGATCTTGCATTACAAAGTGATATTGACATCTTTCTTAGCCTCTCTGATTACAATCTTCCCAATCATTCCTGCAACACAAGAAGCAAAAATTACTTTTATGTCACAAATCACAGTTTGTCATTAAAGTCTGGTCTACTTGCTACTTTTGAAAGATCTTCATATCAAAATGTCTTAAATACTGAATTTTATTAATTAATTTTGTTTAGTTACCAATATATTTATTTACATTTACAAATTTTTTCATATTCATTCATTTTATCCTAAACTATTTTGCTTGTTGTTTCATTACTGCAGATTATTTATGTTGGGTGATGCATTGTCTTCATAAGTAGATATAGGTATATCAGTGGTTTCCTCTGGCTAAAGATTTTGGATAATGTCATAAGACAAAGTAGCATTGTGTAATATTTTATATGTTGTTTAAAATATGTTACAAGACGAGTCAGACAGACCATTGACAGTGCAGCTAAGATTATTCAATAAATCATTTTTATTTTATTCTTTATCATTTTGTCCCCTGCCTGATGCTCTCATCTCTGTACCTTGTGGTTGAGTAAAAGCATTAACTCACCACAGAGTTTTCTATCTTTGAGCAATTATGGACAAAGTCATTTTCCTGACTAAAACAGAGGTCTAGTAAAACTAAGAACTAGTGAACTGGACTTGCTTCTTGTATCGGTTTAATCTAACATTTTTGGCATAGTCATATTTGGATCTATCAATGTCATTAAATGCCCACATGATCTTACTCTATTATATGTCATAGCTTCTATGCTAGAATTAATTGTATAAAATAATTCTATAATTTATAATTTCTGTTCAAAAAAAGAAATACTAATTTAGTAGTCAATTACGCAAAAATATTCAGCCTGCAACAGCAAACTTGCACGATTGTGTCACATAATGAGTAAATTTTATGTCCGTATGCAGTAAGTGATTAACTTACTAATAAAAGCGTGGTATTAATATCTGTGTAAGACTTAGCGTTAGCTGGATAAAGCAAACTCTGGAGGCAATAGCCTCCGGAAGCTAATGCTAATAACTAACGTTGCATATTTAGATAAAAGAGATTAAAACACATGGATGGTTAAACACAAGATATTCATTTTTATACACATTCCACAGGGTTTATGACATTAAATGATCTTTCATACCTTACAAACAATGCCGCTCTCCATAGCACAGCATCGCTCTCCTCGGTGGCAGACTTCCGTGGTGGGCGTGGCCAAATGGTGACAGTAGTGGCCAATAGAAACGGGTCTTTCATTCAACTAGGTTGATCCCGTCCACTGAGACGCTTGTAACTTGCATCCAAAACTTTTTGACTCAAAAGCAAAGATTTTTGATCCGCAAACAAAAACAGCGTAGCAGAGAGCAAAATGTAGGGACACGCGATGAAACTACTCAAAGAAAAATTCATATTGCAAAAAATTTGGTTAACAATTACTGTATTTTGTAAGTAAAATAATTTTAAGATAACATTTTTTAAATGCGAATTAAATTTTTTTACAACAATTTAATAGTTTTGCTCTCAAATACTGTATGTTTGATTGAATAATATTGACACAAAAGTAATACGATATGTACAGCAGTAGAGCAGATAGACTGAGACTCGTGATATAACTCCACAGCGATGTAGATCTCTAATTCATGGGCAGGCTGATTGTAGAACTGGGAAGACTGAAGACCCAGCTAACACAAATACGTAACTGTTACGTAACGTCGACGTAATATGATGACCAAACTTACATCGTGGCGACGAAGCGAGTTACGTCGTGGCGACCGGAAAAGTGAAATTCCTGGATCCGTCGCCTGCACGTAACTTTGCAACGTAATCTGCCTGTCGTGGGCACGTCGTGACAACGTAATGGATTAAAAGTTTTATGTTAGTAACCAGTTAGTAATTTAAATATTTTATTTAATATTCTTTGGGCGGACATCTGCAGTATAACTAATTTAACTTGTCCTTATTTGCCCATTACTAAAAGAGTTACCATAACATATGAATGACAGACTCAGAGCTTGAATACTTCATTTATTGAACATGAACATTACAAACATTTAAATAAACATATGTTAAAATGAACATTTAAATGGATTCTCCATACAAGTTAATTTAAAATGTACTTTCTGAATTGTGCAGGCTTTGTCAGACGGAGAGCGCGCGGTCCTCTTCATGTTCCGGTTGCCAGGGTAACGCTGCTCTAACCCTCACCAGTCCAAAACGCCAAAAGTGTCCCACAAAACTTTAAAATAAAGACAATAAAATAAATAAAGGTTAAAAAATATCTACACGTTTTCATGAAAATCGATTTATTTGTTGTGAAGTTAGTATCTTACCTGATAAAACAAAATTTCCTGTCAGATGAACATTCCTGTCAGTGCAGCATAAAACGCGTTTTATACTGTCGGGCGAGATTCTGTGAGCCTTAATAAGTATGTTAACATGCTGTTTTCATAACTTTTAAGCAACTAAAATAAGTTATTGTGTATTTTAAACGGGTCTCAGTTCAGAGAAACAACACCGCGTCCTGTCAGCCACCGTTCTGCTGTGCACGCGCGGTCGCGCGCTCTGGTTGAGGTCAGCTGGGCGGGAGGCGCGTGCTGTTTCATGTTTCCCATTTAAATGGCAGTTCGTGTGTATTTAATCGATTTTGACTTATTTAAGGGAAACTTTGAGACTGAAAAGTTTTAATAGGCTAATCTAAATAGAAAACGAAATTAATGTTTATATAATTGTAAAGGTAGGCTAATGAAATTACCTCCCTGGGACGTAACCCAACAAACATTTGGACGTGTGATGACCGTTGAAAAGACGTCCGTTCGTCACGTCCCGTCCGCGTTGAAAAATATATCCAAAATGAAAGTTGAGCCGACGTCTTTGACGTCATCTGGCCGTGAATTACACGTCTTTTCTGCACGTCCCTGGACGTTTAAATGCGCCGTCTTCTGGATGTTTAAATGTGTTCCTGCATAGTTTAAATATATGTTTTAAGCCCCCATATAGCAAACATGTGGACGTTTTATGACCGTTGAAAAGACGTCCCTTCGTCACGTCCCATCACGTTTGAAAAATATCCTAAATTAAAGTTGAGCGGACGTCTTTGACGTCATTTGGCCGTGAATTACACGTCTTTTCTGCCCGTCCCTGGACGTCTAAATGTGCCGTCTTCTGGATGTTTAAATGTGTTGCTGCATAGTTTAAATGTATGCATATAAAATGAATATACACCCATTGTGTAACATCGTGAAAGGCAATCAATTGTATTGAGGTTTAACACATATTCACAAAGGTTCAAAATCGGTTCAAAATTGGTCCAGTTAGACCTGAACGTCCATAAAACGTTTTAACCACGTGTACTACACAAACACATTAAAGAACACAATATTTGTGGCCATAACCAAAAAAGAAGCATGTTCTGATTTAGCACTTTTTATTTTTTTAACCATTTAACTATAATAACAATTTCAAAAAACTTTCTATAAAGGGATAGTTCACCCAAAAATTAATATTTAGTCTTTTATTCCCTCTCATGTTTCAAACCTGTATACCTTTCCATGTTCTGCTGAACACAAAGATATTTGAAAGAATGTTTTTAACAAAGCAAATCTCACAACCCATTACTACAATTGTAAAAAATATTGACAGTTAATGGGTTGTGAAGTTACAAACATTCTTCAATCTTTGTGTTCAGCAAAAAATAGAAAGGTATACATGTTTGAAACATGTGGATAAGAAAATTATAACAATTTTCATTTTTTGGTGAACTCTCTCTAACACATCACAGCTGTTTGGCTTTTTTGTATCCACCACCCCCAGCTCTTCCTGGAGCGTGCTTGAGGTGGTCTGCCATAGCTGCATCTATTTCCGAGTCTGTGGAATTTTGGCTCCACCTCTTCACAGCATCTGAAGGAAGAGAAGAATGTTTCTTTTTAAAATAAATACAATTAAAATTTGGAGGTAAATGACATGCACTTACTTTCAAAATCTTTATGGTCTACAGCTAAACTGATATATTAATATTATATATATTTTTGTACAAAATATGTTCTGCTTTAAATAAGTGTTAGATCAGTTGTGGGGGAAACAGCATTTGTCCCCTCCCTTTACAAAACCACTGTGGTGCCCTTGAGAAAGACCCTTAACTAGGTGTGTAATTGTCAAAAAATGAACAGGATATTTCTGATAAAGACAGGTGAGCTGTGATGTCCCCTGAATAGATCAAGCATAACAATAACAATTACATCAATATACAAGAACAAGTTTTTTAAGATCAACATTCCCCAAATTACCTTGAATAACATAATACAAAGGTGTGCCTTTAAAAGACTTATTTTCCAGATGTCCACCACCCCTCATATTGAACTTTCCCATAAGACAATTTGACATCATTCTGTGAAAGAAATGTAAGATTACTTCACCTTAGACAAAAAACCTAAAAGGTCAATAAATCACAATTAACAGTAATGAGCAATTGTATATAATGTCCAAACATACACTATGTGTTAACACTTCACAACTTCACTTGTTTCATCTACCATTTAACAAGTGCTATGAACTATATCCTCATCCATAAGTTTGGGTGACAAGTAACGTTTACACTGAAATTATGTTTTGATTTCTTGTTTTCAGTATGGCTAACTGTTTAAATCACTATGAACATTAAAACTTCTGAACAAGTGATGTGTGACGGATTAAATCCTGAATTGAAGTAATATAAATAGCTGGGTTAATTATGGTGGTAATCAATAAATATTCCTTAAATATTATGCAGGATTACACAAATCAAGAGAAATACATGCCTGTTCATAACGTTGTTCACGCAGTCTCTGACAGAATATCCACCAACTCAGACAGTTGCTGGACCTACATGTGAAAACAATGGAAATAATGTTATAGAAAGATAGATGGAAATATATATACATATTCTTTATGTCACAATTTACGCAGATCAACTTGTTATCAACATCTTTGATGTATTCATAATGCAAAATACACAGTCATATAGCATTTCTTGCTTCTTGCATTTGAAGCTGAGGCCATAGGTGAAGAATCAGGTAGTCTCCATCCGGTAATTTTTTCGTTGTGTTACCTCACCTGTACAAATAGTGTTAATTATATGGTAGTGTAAAATATTAACAGTAAATCACTTCACAGTGTAATACTGCATTAGTTATGAAATCAGCTGGCTGTACTTTTAGGTCTTTGTGGTTGAGCAATGACAGATATTATAAGCTCTGTATTTGTAACTATTAACTCAGATTCAGAGAAATGTAAATGTTTATACTCTTAGCTGTGTTGTCACTAATGTAAAATCTTGTGATGCACGATAAATCGCATGTGATATCATGCGCATCTCGTCAGTAAAGCCGGTTCCTTGATTAGTAGTAAATCACCATCACCTGGTTTCAGATGGATGCTCTCTGGGATTGGGGTGCCCTCTGGGATTGGGGTGCCCTCTGGGATTGGGGCGTCAATCCAGAATTTGGGATTGTAGACAATACTATATAGACATTTAAAACAAAAGTAGTGAAAACGAATAAGTTATTTAAGGTAGGACACATTAATGAATGAATAACACCATAATTGTACGATTACAAAAATCCTCTTTAGGTGTATGACAATAGACAAAAAACAAGAAAAGAATACTATGCCTCTTTCGATTGTCTGTAAGATGGCTGTTCATTATGTGACCCTGCGACACAAATGACACCTTGCATGTAATTTCATTAAGTACAATAAACATACACATGCACAATGTATTTTAAAAAATACATAGTAGTGTAAAATATTAAAATAAATCACTTTTTATATCAAAGTTTTTGGATATTATGTTGACATTCAGGCAAAACCCTGACTCATGGAATACATTTTTACCTAAAAATGAGAATGACATTATAAAGGCAAAAGTGTATGCACTTAGGAGCCAAGCAATGTGTTTGTATAGTGTGGGAATGCACCAAAAAAATAACAAAAGTATCAGTAGCACGTACGTCTCATAGTGTCACTGCTAGATCAATCACACCATTGTGATACCGATGTTTACTGTCATGAAGTGTGCCTGTGTAAACAAAATACTCCAAAACAATTTATTTACATTTTTGAGTTTCATATCAAAATATATAAAAGTCATTTTTGAAAGAATCATGTTTTTTCGTAGTATTAAGCAAAGCAGTCAAAAACTTACAACTTAATGTAGGGTAGACAAAGTCAGGGGTCGGGCACGCCTCATCTAAGTGTGGTGGACACAAAACTTGATCTTTAGCACATACAAGGACATATGAAATATTAGAACATTAACAAATGTGTAGACTGTTTAAGCCATATCTACAAAAATTCATATCTACAGTTTTCCATACCTTTTTTTTGTTTGTAGAATGCACATCTTTATTTGGTTTGTGTTGACCTTCAACTGTAAGTAAAACGAAATTGTAATTAATGATATTAACTCCACAATAACAACTCCAATTTGTAAATGTATTTTCAAACTGAGACATTTACCTGACTTGGGTTTTGGGTGGTTATATTTTGGAGGGTCTGTGTAGGACACAGTGCCTTTAACAGCTTGTTTATTTTTATTTGGATGAGGTTCTGCTTTTCCTTTGTACAAAACAAAAGCAAAGGAAGTTAATCAAACAAACACTTCTGCTAAACTTTTAATGCAAAACAGTATTTAATATTTTGCATGTGCAATGTTTAGGCAATCAAATCATTGTAATTCCATTAATGCCAAATAACTTTTATTTTTCAGATAATTTACTTTCTGAAAGAGACTTTCAAGAGGCTACATTAATAAGTTACTTTGACTGTATCCTTAAACATACTTACCATGTATAAGTTCAAAGTACTTAGCTTTTAGCCTTCTAGCTAATTTTTGCAATGACAATTCTGGCAACGTTTATTTCGGAGCCTTCGTGTCAAACAAGTAAAACTTAAGCACGTTAATCAAATAATACACAATGTACTTACCCAACAGTAGATTTTGAATGATATATAGACAAAACTCCATCGTAATCGCTCCTCGTGTTTGAATGTGAACTTCCGGAAGAACGCGTGACGTGACCACTATCTCGCGAGATCTGTCCTATCGCGGGATTTTGTAATATATTTCTTAAAATAATATTGGAAGCACAGTTTTTGAAATTACATCCAACTCAGACCTAAATGGTGACCGGATATGTATCTGTTTTACATTTATATGCATACATTCAATAATAAAACAGGTTGAAATAATGACTAAAATGCAGTGTGGCTTTGCAATCACACTGGGCACTTTGTGATTATAATTTATTTAAACAAGATAAAGTTAATATATTTACTTTGTATACAAATCGTGTATTTCATAAAGATTATCCTGTTTTTTTCCTACTAGTCTAGTCTAGACGTGTAAAAGACGTCAGTGGACGTCTATTCACAACCTCTTAAAAACCTACTTTTTGCACTTAAATTAATTATTGCAGTATTAACCAAGGTGTAAGCACATATTTGCATATTTCACAATGACTTTATAGAAGGTTTATGATTTTTTTATAGAGGGTCATGATGGACTATAAATGCACGTGTAAAAGACGTCACCTAGTGACGTCCTCTTACAACCGATTCACAACAGGGTATAAATATTGAAGCACGCGTAGTAAAAGTCGAAGTAACAATTATACATGCAACCCCATAGAACTATAGACATGTACAAATGTATCTGAATGCATGTTTATGAAATGTTCCGTGTTACATATTTTCACCGATTTGTGCCGTCATACCGCGACTATTTTTGGCCAGGGACACGACGTTGCGGTCGGACCAATGTTTGCTGGGAACAGTTACGTTCCCAGTAAGTTATGAAATTACCAAAATAGTACGAATTTATTACGTAACTGGGACGTACTTGGTTATCTTGCGACGTAAGGAGTCCGTACTGGCGACGTGGTGATTTGGTACTGTAATGGTAATGAAATTACCTCCCTAGGACGTAACAGTAACGTTGCCAGTAAGTTATGAAATTACCAAAATAGTACGAATTTATTACGTAACTGGGACGTACTTGGTTATCTTGCGACGTAAGGAGTCCGTACTGGCGACGTGGTGATTTGGTACTGTAATGGTAATGAAATTACCGCCCTAGGACGTAACAGTTACGTTGCCAGTAAGTTATGAAATTACCAAAATAGTACGAATTTAATACGTAACTGGGACGTACTTGGTTATCTTGCGACGTAAGGAGTCCGTACTGGCGACGTGGTGATTTGGTACTGTAATGGTAATGGAATTACCTCCATAGGACGTAACAGTTACGTTGCCAGCTGGTAAGTCATGAAATTACCAAAAATTACCAATAAATTACGTAACTAGTACGTCGTGTGTTAGCTGGGGAGGCATGGACGGTGTTGGACTTTAAGGTGTCCATTGACATTAAAATCCCACAACGGCTGGAAGTCTGCAAAAGCAAGACAGCAGATAACACAGACTAATATATGCGAACATAAACTGGAGATACACAAGACAGGACAAGATGGCGAAATGCATCAGAAGCACCACTAGTACATTCAATGACGGACTCGCAAAGACTGAGGGGAAAGGGAGAGTTATATAATACTGCCGATTGGGGATCAAACAAGCTTCAGGTGATGATGACGTAGTGAGAAAATCCCAGAGAACGGGAACACCTGTGAGAGGCACGCACGTGGATCTGTGAAACCAACATACAAGACAACAAAGGGAAACAAGCACACAGCAAACCGGTAAGACCGAAATAATGACATTTTAAAAAGCCAGAACTTAATAAACAATGAAAAAGCTATAGTTACGCTAACATTATCACTTTTGAAAAGCATACACATGCTAACTGCGATACTGCGGTAAAGTTGGTTTGATATTCAGACATTCAGACTTCCGGGGTCAATAACTTTCTTAGTAGACATGCCAGAAGTTTATTCTTAGAAATTTCTAATTACCAAGTGTCTTGCCTATAACCTACATTTTTCATAATTGCTTAAAATATCCTAGTATCATTGTAATGTCCTACCTTGTTGCGAATGTCTGTTGAATATCCAACTGGGTGCTGAGAGAAGCCTAGGGACCGTCTACAAAGTGATATTTTTCTTCATTAAGTGTGACCACCTAATGATTGAAGCCGTTTTAATTACCTATATAGACCTACCAGAAACTATCAGCTTGATTTGCTATGTCTGCTAATGATGTTTAATAACATTTTTAGCAAGAACATTTACATTACAATGATATGTCGAATGCCTAGAGAATGGAAGATATAAAAATGTAGAAGAGTAGTTATTTGTAAGCAGTCCAGACGGAAAGTCAAGTGTAACCTAAAGAACAAAGTTAATCTCTGCATTTTACAACTCTTTATATGTTTCTGTTTGTCTCAAAATAAAGAGGCACTGTGTTGGTTTTCTTAATCATATGTTTCCAGTGCTTTAAGTGGCCCAAAAGAAGTGCCGGTACTCTATTTTTCTTTTCTTTTTTTTTGCTGACTGGACTTCTATATTGAAGGGGTTTTATATTCAGCAGTCCACAGACGAGCTTGTAAAAAATAATAAATCCTTATATAAGTTTGTGGATTTGCTTGAGCTAAAAATAGCTATTGAACATACATAAAATGTGCAAAAGGTAGATATATAAGTACAATTTTCAGCATGGTCAAATGCTAAAACTAGTTGTTCAGATAGAAAGAGCTTAAAAACAAAAACTTTAAAATGACACCAAGACCATGTCTATGGGTTCAAGAATAACAAAATACTGGCAATTTAAAACTAGAAAGTCAGCACTTTATTTTTTCCCATTGTTTTCCATTTTGAGGGTGGTAAAACTACTGTGCACGTCGTTCAAATTCATTGAATTTTCGTTGGGCAGTGTCCCAAACCAAAAAGGGCACCAAAGGGGGTGGTACTATTAGTTATATTACTAGCATCAACTTAGACAAGTGATTATAATGGGAAATATAATAACAAGAATTAAAGTGTGACAAAAAATATTCAATATGATTTACCTGCTGGCTTGATGGATCTTTGAATCCATGTTTGCAATGTTGAACTGCCTTTAGAAGCAGCCTCCCTTGCCGTTCTCTGTCTTTGTTTTGTGAAGGCATTTGTGTTTTTTTCTATTTTTGCCTAAAAGTGTGCCAACAACAGGAAATTTAGTGTTTATATTTACTTAGATCTGATCGGGAACATTAAATCCATTAGACAAGCGATAATAGTAAGAATGTGGATATTTTGTTGTTGTTTGCTTGCTAAGTTGTTAGCACTTTTACATTTTACAAATACATAAACAAACTTCCAAATGAGTAATTCTGCGGTTTAACAGCTGATATAATGTAATAAATCTACCTGTTAATGCAACGAACTTCAGAAACTGTCGTCCAGGCAGAGAGTGCACACAGAGATGCTGCGGAGCGGGCGGGAAGACACGAAGTGGATTAGCGGAATCAGTGGATCTTTAGCGATCTTTAGGATCTTTTTATAGATCACAACCTTTGCGTGCGAAATTACGGAAGATAAAATACGGGAGATTTAAGGGAAAATACTAATACAGGAGGACGCCGGGAAAGAAGGGTAAAATACGGGACTTTCCCGGCCAAAACGGGATACTTGACGGGTATGAGTCACACCTCTCCACACCACTTTGAGGCTGACGGACAGCAAAGGCGACGCATACGCTTTTAACTTGTAAACTCAAGGGTGTATGGGTAATGTAGTCTCTGCTCTCGGTGGGACGAATTAGGAAGTGTACATTGTGAAGAGCGCTCTGAAAAGCGGCAGCGCAGCCAAAGGATTAAAACCTCTGATTTAAACAGATGTGCAAATGAGCGTTCAGGTACGCTAAAAGCACTTTCTGGGCTCAGGGAGAGGTGGTGGTACGCTCAAGAGCTATTTTTAGAAGTGGCGGTACTGAGTACCGGCGCGTTCCGGCCCACTTAAAGCACTGTATGTTTCTGTTCAATAGGTTTGAAAGAAGAAGCCTGATCCCAGATAGCAAAATTGTTGTGGCCCAGATCTAAAACTCCTCAAAGACAAACTGCTGTGAAAGTGCTGGATCTCATATACCTGATTGACAGAAAATAAACTTTTGATGAGTAAATCCTTTACTTAGATGATTATTTTTACTATTATATACCAACCACCACAGAATTGCACTGTTAACTTTACACTACCATAACAAATGTGTTTTTACACACAAAGTAAGGTAACCAAGAAAAAATGGAGAAGTTGTCAATGGTCCAACTAAAACAAACACCAATAACAATAATGGTGACTTAAAATTAAACAAAGAATCAACCTCTAAACCTAATAAGTGAATTGTTTTCTACAGCAATATTTTTACTGAACATTCAGAAATATTTTATAACAGTTTTAAAATAATAAAATGCAATGTTTCTCTATCATTCACATAACAAGCAAAAAAGTCAATATAAAAAACAGTTGTTGTTTTAAACATTGTGTGAACATTCAAACAGGACATTCACAATGCTTGACAATGGTAACATTCCTCTAACGTTCAGACAACACAGAAATGTTCTTAGAATGTCAAGAAAACTGGACACTTTTTATGTTGGCAGAAAGTTTTTGGGAACGTTGGGAAGTTTCAGGGAACGTTCTTAGAACTTTTCTCTGTTAGCTGGGTATATGGATCACTTCAGACTCACAAACATATGAGCCGGTGCTTACTGTGCAATATCTTTGCCAAAACTCGCCCTGATGCATCTTTATAAAGCTGGGCCACATTTGCTACATCATATGTGGGCCACTTCAGATTCACACCAATATGAGCCGGTGCTTACTGTGCCATATCTTTGTCAAAACTGGCCCTGATGCATCTTTATACAGCTGGGCCACCTTTACAGCATCATATATGGGCTACTTCAGACCCACACCCACATGAGCTGGTGCTTACTGTGCCACATGTTTGCCAAAACCAGGCCGGATATGTTTTAAAAGAACTGGGCCACATTTGCTGCAACATATGTGGGCCACTTTAGACACGAACCCACATGAGCCGGTGCTTACCGTGCCATATCTTTGCCAAAACTGGCCCAGACATGTTTGTAAAGAGCCGGGCCACATTTGCTGCAACATGTGAGGGCTACATTTGTTTTTTTCCAAGATTAGGCCATGTCTGCTGTGCAGCATTTTTGCCAAAGGTGGTCCATATTTGTTGTTTGATATTTGGGCCATATTCACTATTTGTCGGATGGGCCACTTTTGGTTCATATTAAGATGACATGTTGCAGTGGGCACCACATCTTTGCCTTAAAAGGCCCACATGTGATTTGATTTATCTGGCCCATTTTTGCTATTTTACATGTGAGCCACTTTAGGTTCACATCCCTTTTATTCGGGCCATAAGAAGGCCAGCAGTGCCGCATCTTTGCCTGAAGTGGCCCACATGTGCTTGCTATCTGGGATTACCCTGAAATTTTCACTGGACCCTCAAGAAAATACTACAGGCCACATTTTGATGTTTTATAAAGTTCTAAATTTGCGGTTGTGGGTGTGGTAAAGAGCAGATATTATTATGTAATGGTGTTTTCAATAAATGAACTTATGAATTTACTGTTTATGATTTTGGGGTGTATTTGTTTTATTACTTGTATTTCTAAAAAAAAGAAATTGTCACAGTTTCATAATTTCTGTGCATGTATTGATTTTTGACATTTTGCAAAACAGTCCCCGTCCATGGTACTGAACATCATGTTGTTCACACTTAAAATTGTAGACAAGCAAAACATGTGTGGCATCAACATGTATGTTTATTTGAAGGGAATGATACCCAAACTAGTTTTCAACATGTTTAAGATGTGTAGTTGAGAATTATTTGTAGTAAAGTTTGACTAGAAATGCAGTATGCATTTATTTAATGACACATGATACGGTTCAATAGCTTTTTAAACGTGGGATGCATGATCTTTATTGAACTCTAAAGAACATACTATATCTCTTCTATGTACAATTATTTATAGTACAATTTATAACAGCACATTTCTCTATGGGAAATCCCTATGCAACTACATTCCTTTCAATAACTTTACAGATAAGGGGTTCACCACTCAAAAACACATGGGAATTCATCAATGTGCTCCAGGGAACATATTACAATTCTCAGATATTCACTTATTTGCTCACAACTGAATATTCATCACAGAACATTTCTCTATCTGAAATCCCTATGCAAATACATTCTTTTCAATAACTTTACAGATAAGGGGTTCACCACTCAAAAACACATGGGAATTCATCAATGTGCTCCAGGGAACATATTACAACTCTCAGATGTTCACTTATTTGCTCACAACTGAATATTCATCACAGAACATTTCTCCATGGGAAATCCCTATGCAACTACATGATGTTTTTACTAACAAAGTTCAGGAGGAACACGTTCAAATAATCAACCTAATCACCTCAACTACGACCAGCTGTTGACAATCAGTAATCAGGTATCCACCTGATTGGCATCAACAGAAACCTATATAGACTGGAAACCAACTCACCCTCATTCCTCGATAGTTTCAGCATCCCTCCACCTCCCCTTCTCCGCGCGATTGCCTAAGTCACCTTACTAACCAGAACAGGGGGGATTGTTCTGGGTTCGGGCCTAAGGCTGAGCCCGGAACCCCCTCCCCGCCAGGAAGCGCTCCGGGCTCAGTCCATTAACGAGCTCGGAGCCCTCTCCTCGGACAGCACGCCAAATACGCATATTAATAACTCTGTTCTGAATTATTTGTAATTGTGAACTCGTGAAATTCTTTTCAATAACTTTACAGATAAGGGGTTCACCGCTCAATACAAGGATGGGAATTCATCAATGTGCTCCAGGGAACATATTACAACTCTCAGATATTCACTTATTTGCTCACACCTGAATATTCATCACAGAACATTTCTCTATGGGAAATCCCTATGCAAATACATTATTTTCAATAACTTTACAGATAAGGGGTTCACCACTCAAAAACAACATGGGAATTCATCAATGTGGTCCAGGGAACATATTACAACTCTCAGATGTTCACTTATTTGCTCACAAATTAATATTCATCACAGAACATTTCTCTATGGGAAATCCCTATGCAAATACATTCTTTTCAATACCTTTACAGATAAGGGGTTCACCACTCAAAAACAACATGGGAATTCATCAATGTGCTCCAGGGAACATATTACAACTCTCAGAAGTTCACTTATTTGCTCACAAATGAATATTCATCACAGAACATTTCTCTATGGGAAATCCCTATGCAAATTCATTCTTTTCAATAACTTTACAGATAAGGAGTTCACCGCTCAATACAAGGATGGGAATTTATCAATGCGCTCCAGGGAACATTTTTACAACTCTCAGATGTTCACTTATTTGCTCACAACTGAATATTCATCACAGAACATTTCTCTAGGGAAATCCCTATGCAACTATATTCTTTTCAATAACTTTACAGATAAGGGGTTCACCGCTCAATACAAGGATGGGAATTCATCAATGTGCTCCAGGGAACATATTACAACTCTCAGATGTTCACTTATTTGCTCACAAATGAATATTCATCACAGAACATTTCTCTATGGGAAATCCCTATGCAAATACATTCTTTTCAATAACTTTACAGATAAGGGGTTCACCGCTCAAAAACAACATGGGAATTCATCAATTCTTGAGCTTAACTTAGCTTCCTCTTCTAGACGTTACATTAGTAATACGCTCGCTTATAATGTCGAGTCATAGCCGCAGCAAATTTGACTGCTTATGCTATCGTGTATTATGTTATGCTATCTGTCGTTTTTCTGTGCTTTTCCTGCTTCTATTAATGTAAAGCTGCTTTGAAACAATTAAGTATTGTGAAAAGCGCTATTTAAATAAAATTGAATTGAAAAAAATGTGCTCCACGGAACATATTACAAATCTCAGATGTTCACTTATTTGCTCGCAAATGAATATTAATCACAGAATATTTCTCTATGGGAAATCCCTATGCAAATACATTCTTTTCAATAACTTTACAGATAAGGGGTTCACCGCTCAAAAACAACATGGGAATTCATCAATGCGCTCCAGGGAACATATTACAACTCTCAGATGTTCACTTATTTGCTCACAAATGAATATTCATCACAGAACATTTCTCTATGGGAAATCCCTATGCAAATACATTCTTTTCAATAACTTTACAGATAAGGTTCCCCACTCAAAAACAACATGGGAATTCATCAATGTGCTCCATGGAACATATTACAACTCTCAGATGTTCACTTATTTGCTCACAACTGAATATTCATCACAGAACATTTCTCTATGGGAAACCCCTATGCAAATACATTCCTTTCAATAACTTTACAGATAAGGGGTTCACCGCTCAATACAAGGATGGGAATTCATCAATGTGCTCCAGGGAACATATTACAACTCTCAGATATTCACTTATTTGCTCACAACTGAATATTCATCACAGAACATTTCTCTATGGGAAATCCCTATGCAAATACATTCTTTTCAATAACTTTACAGATAAGGGGTTCACCACTCAAAAACACATGGGAATTCATCAATGTGCTCCAGGGAACATATTACAACTCTCAGATGTTCACTTATTTGCTCACAACTGAATATTCATCACAGAACATTTCTCTAGGGAAATCCCTATGCAACTATATTCTTTTCAATAACTTTACAGATAAGGGGTTCACCGCTCAATACAAGTATGGGAATTTATCAATGCGCTCCAGGGAACATATTACAAATCTCAGATATTCACTTATTTGCTCACAACTGAATATTCATCACAGAACATTTCTCTATGGGAAATCCCTATGCAAATACATTATTTTCAATAACTTTACAGATAAGGGGTTCACCGCTCAAAAACAACATGGGAATTCATCAATGTGCTCCACAGAACATATTACAACTCTCAGATGTTCACTTATTTGCTCACAAACGAATATTCATCACAGAACATTTCTCTATGGGAAATCCCTATGCAAATACATTATTTTCAATAACTTTACAGATAAGGGGTTCACCGCTCAAAAACAACATGGGAATTCATCAATTCTTGGGCTTAACTTAGCTTCCTCTTCTAGACGTTACATTAGTAATACGCTCGCTTATAATGTCGAGTCATAGCCGCAGCAAATTTGACTGTTTATGCTATCGTGTATTATGTTGTGTTATCTGTCGTTTTTCTGTGCTTTTACTGCTTCTATTAATGTAAAGCTGCTTTAAAAAACAAATAAGTATTGTGAAAAGCGCTATATAAATAAAATTGAATTGAAAAAAAAATGTGCTCCACGGAACATGTTACAACTCTCAGATGTACACTTATTTGCTCACAACTGAGTAATCATCACAGAACATTCCTTTATAGGAAATCCCTATGCAAATACATTCTTTTCAATAACTTTACAGATAAGGGGTTCACCGCTCAATACAAGGACGGGAATTCATCAATGTGCTCCAGGGAACATATTACAACTCTCAGATGTTCACTTATTTGCTCACAATTAAATAATCATCACAGAACATTTCTCTATGGGAAATCCCTATGCAAATACATTCTTTTCAATAACTTTACAGATAAGGGGTTCACCGCTCAATTCAAGGACGGGAATTCATCAATGTGCTCCAGGGAACATATTACAACTCTCAGATGTTCACTTATTTGCTCACAAATGAATATTCATCACACCACATGTTTCTATGGGAAATCCATATGCAAATGCATTCTTTTTTAATAACTTTACAGATAAGGGGTTCACCGCTCAATACAAGGATGGGAATTCATCAATGTGCTCCAGGGAACATATTACATCTCTCAGATGTTCACTTACTTGCTCACAAATGAATATTCATCACATCACATGTTTCTATGGGAAATCTACGGTGGCCCTGAAGTGCAAACCACAACAACAAATTACTAAACAACAACAACAAATTAAGAAACACCACAACAAATTAAAAAACACTGCAACAAATTAAAAAACAGCAACAAATTAAAAAAACACTGCAACAAATTAAAAACCAATACAGCAAATTAAAAAACACTACAACAAAATAAAAAACAAATACAAAATAAAAAACACAACAGCAAGTTAAAAAAACACTACGGCAAATTAAAAAACACAACTACAAATTAAAAATCACTACAACAAATTAAAAACACAACTACAAATTAAAAAACACTACAACAGAATAAAAAAACATAACAAAATAAAAAACACAACAGCAAGTAAAAAAAACTACTACAAAATAAAAAACACTACAACAAAATAAAAAACAACTACAAAATAAAAAACACAACTACAAATTAAAAAACACAACAACAAATTAAAAACACAACTACAAATAAAAAACACAACTACATTAACCTACCGGAAGAGGTAGGTACCAGTGGGCAACATGAGACATCGCTGATTGGATGACACTGCAGTTCGGCTTTTGAACCGGAAGTTATTCTTCCTGTAGCACATTTTTTCAAACATGAATGTTACAGATGACCCAAACGTAGCAGCTGCTGGGGCCGGCTAAGGGTACTATCTGGCAACCGCTAACGATAGTAGTAAGCTAACGTTACATCCACAAGCAACGTGAGCATTACACTATTCTTATTAACTTACTCGAAGGTTGTTGGGTGTCTCTCCGATGGTAGATATTTCTTTAAGCCTTTTGCCACAGCCGCTGCAAAAGTTCGGGGATGGCTCAAACAGTTCTTTTCCGCAGTTTGGGCAAAACATTTTGCTGTCCTTCCTCCTCTCCAAACCACGCGCTACAGGAAGAATAACTTCCGGTTCAAAAGCCGAACTGCAGTGTCGTCCAATCAGCGATGTCTCATGTTGCCCACTGGTACCCAGTGATGCCGGTAACGCGTTACTTAGTAACGCGTTACTCTAATTTTACCACTTTTTTTAGTAACGAGTAATCTAACGCGTTAATATTTCCAAACCAGTAATCAGATTAAAGTTACTTATCCAAGTCACTGTGCGTTACTATTTTTGAAAATTTCCTTAGTAAAATATATATTTTCGCGTCTCGGGAAGTGAAGTCAGGTGTGCGACAAGTCACGTTTTCAGCACGAGGACAATTCAGGTCACGTGTAAGCGACACAAACGTAAACAACGTACAATGGAGAGAGAAGAGAGATGCAGCTACAAAAACACTACGTCAAATTTAAAAAAAACCATTTGGAGTCGCGGCACGGCGCAGACAGTCAAACTAAGAGCAAGTCCCACCCGGTGATGCGAAGCAGTGAGCAGGAGTTCATCCACTACCCGAACAACAAAAGCTGGACTTCAGTGCAAAACCAGTAAGTGTGGGAGAGTTGAAGAACGAAAGTAACAAAGCGATTTTCTCAGAGTCCTGATAACATCTAAATCTCACTATGACAGCATATTAGCACATAACCTCTGAAAGAGTTGACAAATATCGCATTATTTACTCACCGATTTCCACGTGTAGATCCAGAACTGTGTTTTCAACCATGATAAGTACATTCCAAAAGCGGTCTTTTTTACTTATAACGCGTTGTGTTTCTCGTTTCATGTGTTACAATACTGATAAATCTACAAGGTATTTAGTATATAACATCCTGAAGACTTCTCAGTTTTTCAAAATAAAAGTAAGTCGAGTTTATAGAGTAAGTAGATCCTGTCGGGTCAAAAGTAACACTTGTTAGTTTTGTCCCGCTGCTAATACTGTGTATAATATGGTAAAAAATTGATATTATTCTAATTTGATTTAATTTTATTTTCATAGTGTTCAAACTATTGCATTTTTTTTTTAGTCTCAGCAATTTAAGTTTGTACTGTTGGTTGCTTTTGAAACATTTGATAAAACTGAAATTTAAAATAAAAATGTAATTTAATTATTTTTTACAAAGATAAATGACAAAATAAGTTTGCAGTTACATATTAAAGAGGTCATAGTAATATATATTTAATAAAAACAAGTGTAACACAAAAATCTATCATGTTTTGTTGTTTTACTTTTGACCCACCTGTGTGTTACTTTCGTCCCTGCTGTCAAGGTCAAAAGTAACAATTCACTACTCTTGTTTAAAGTGAAATTATACAGAATTCGTTTTACATTTGTTCAAAATTCCAGCTGGTTTTGATAGACCACACTTGTGAGTTATTGACCACAACAAAAATATATCTCTGTCTAAAACATTAACTTTTAAAATTAAGTTTTTCTGAAAATGGCCCCTGCTCACACCTATTTATGTTAAGTGAAGTCAAGAAAGACTCATATACATATATTTTAGTTTTTTAAAACACAACAGTTCAACTTAAAATGTCAGGAGATACATTGTTGACGTTACTGTTAAAAATGCACTTCCAATAAAGTGAGTGTTGGCAAAACCGGTTGTCATTTTTAATGTTGAGGCAGTGGGGGTGTTGGCAGCTACTGGAATGTAACTAACAAAGTAACTTGTAATCTAACTTAGTTACTTTTAAAATCAAGTAATCTGTAAAGTAACTTAGTTACTTTTTAAAGGAGTAATCAGTAATCAGTAATCAGATTACTTTTTCAAAGTAACTGTGGCATCACTGCTGGTACCTACCTCTTCCGGTAGGTTAATGTAGTTGTGTTTTTTAATTTGTAGATGTGTTTTTAATTTGTTGTTGTGTTTTTTAATTTGTAGTTGTGTTTTTTATTTTGTAGTTGTTTTTTATTTTGTTGTAGTGTTTTTTTAACTTGCTGTTGTGTTTTTTATTTTGTTATGGTTTTTATTCTGTTGTAGTGTTTTTTAATTTGTAGTAGTGTTTTTTAATTTGCTGTAGTGTTTTTTTACCTTGCTGTTGTGTTTTTTATTTTGTATTTGTTTTTTATTTTGTTGTAGTGTTTTTTAATTTGCTGTAGTGGGTTTTAATTTGCTGTAGTGTTTTTTTAATTTGTTGTTGTTGTTTAATTTGTTGCAGTGTTTTTTAATTTGTTGTGGTGTTTTTTAATTTGTTGTAGTGTTTTTTAATTTGCTGTAGTGTTTTTTTAATTTGTTGTGGTGTTTTTTAATTTGTTGTAGTGTTTTTTAATTTGTTGTTGTTTTTTAGTTTGTTGTTTTTGTTTGGTGGTTTGTTGTTGTGGTTTGCACTTCAGGGCCACCGTACTAACCTCTTTAAAGATTTTACGATTGCAATAGCTTCAGCTAATTGTTCCGTTACCACCTCCTCGATCCTGCTGTTTATCTTTCCGGCTTTAATGTACGCCTAATGCGCATTCTCTCCTTTTGGTGCTTTAGAACCATCCGTATAAACTACAATGCTTTTAAACAAGTTCAACTGTTTTCCGACATTTGATTTTTTCTCTATTTCTGATTTTTAAATTTGGATCTAAAAGTCTATTTTCACATATCTGCCATAGAGAATTCAATGCTCTCGCAACCTTAATTTAGTCTTTAGTCAGATGATCCATAACTAATTTATCCGAATTTTACAAAGATCTGCTTTCCCCTCGCTATCAGGATATCTTTTTCTTTTTGATTGTGCTGATAAGCTTGTCTACAGAAATAATTTATAACTTATAACTTTCCCAATTTCCAGTTAAAATTCTTATAGGCATACTGTTTTTAGAATTTCTAGCTATCATTTGATAACCAATTTGATCTATCTCAAGATCATCTTAAAAGGCTTTTTACGTCTGTTTTACTTCTAGCTGGCCTGAGTCTAAATCGCCGCTTGTAAGCTGCGCAGTGCTCGGCTTCTCTCGTCCCTTGCAATTTGCTTTCTTTTATGGTGGCATACATTGGCTTTGCCATTTAGCTAAATTTTACCAACCCACTATTTTTACTTGAACGTGTCTTACGATGTTCGGAGTCTTAATGACGGTGTTGCGCTCATTCGCTAATTCCATGGTTGCATGCTGAGATAAAAAATCACAGAAATTCAACCATCTCTGTCATTAATTCGTGTTTATTACTATTTATTTTTTAAACATGCATCGGCTAGTTTCTTCAGCGTTTGATCAAATATTTAAGTATGTTGTTTCTCATTGTTGGGTGTTATTAGGACGTCAACGATATACATTTCTAAGTCTAAATCCCTCGCGCTCTGAACTTTTTTTTTAAATACTTGCAGAAATTTACAATAATTCGTCGGAGCCGATGGTGTAGTGGACGGTGCTCCGACACATGGTGCAGACGCACTTCTGCCGACCCGAGTCCGAATCCCGGCTCCAGGTCCTTTGCCAATCCCATACCCCTCTCTTCACCTTAAATTTTCCTGTCGTCTCCTTAATTACTATCGATCCAATAAAGGAAAAAATGGCCCAAAAAATATATATATATAAAAAAAAAAGAAATTTACAATAATTTATTGTTAACTGAAACGCTTTCCTTTTCTTTCTGACTCGCCTCTATTAGCGGTGTTGACCTCTTTGTTAAATCTATCTCCAACAGAAATTTGCATTTCTTTCACTCACTTAATGCTGCCTATTACGTACATTTATTACACCGTTTGTCCGGTTTAATAGCTCTGTTGAAAGCCTTGAAGTTAGTCACTGATCTAAATGTATTGTCCGGTTTAATCACTTGAATTGGGCTATTAATTATTGGAGATTTTACCTCTTTAATAACGTTTTGCTCTAACAATTCTTATATTCTCTGTTTAACTCTTCTTTGGTTTATTCATTGGTCGGATACAGGCGTTGAGGTTCCCGTATTCGTCCTATTATTTTTCGTGAGTGTAGTTTTCGTCAACAGCTCCTCAATCATGTTTAATTTACCAAAAAGTGTTGTCTCTCCGCATTCGTATTAATCTTTTTTCTCCTAAGATCCTATCATCTTACTCCTAATTCGTTTTAATTCCTCCTCTAAAGTTACTTCTTTCATCTTAATATTTTTCTTAAGTTCCAGCAAGTAAGTTTTCGTTACATTTACTTGTTTTAATTTCAATATTTTTTGCGTTTTAATTCTGTTGTACGTCTAAACACTAATTCTGCTCTTCATCTTTTAGTGGTGTTGTTGTAATTGATATCCGCGCTCCAGAATCAACTCCTTTTAACAAAATTAACTAAAATAATTTTTTTATACTTTAACCTATATGTTTTTATTACATTTCTATCACAGATATTCTGTTTTAACGAAACCTTTATTCAATTGTCATTCCGACGTTTCTATCGGTCTCTGATAACTATGCAACCCAGTATCACGACCAGACGTGAAATACTCACGTTGGTCCACGTTGGAAAACGTGTAGATGTCACAGTTTAACACCCTCAGACGTGAAACTTACACGTTTGAGAGACGTGAATCTTACACGTTTGCGTCCAGTGGCGAAATACCCGGATGTTGACCTATTCCACACGCAATCGCTGTAAACTCTGCCATAACCTATTTTGATTTTCATTAAACCGAGTAAAATGGCATTCTGTTGTATTGACGATCACTGAGCAATTTTCTATTTAATTATTTAAAATGTAAGTAACATATTTAAACGGTGAAAAGCATTTAAAAAAACCCGTCTAAATGTCATATTATTATTAAAGTAATGAGTAAAACGTCTATTTTTCTTGCTTCCCCCAGCTCCTCGTTTAGGTGAAAGGTAAACAATGTATTATATCGACGTTTACCATGTTAACCATAACCTTTTAAATACTCAACCTAGTTCCGTTGCTTAGCAACTCCAGTAACTTCAGTGCCATTGGTTTTAGAACCTGCTTATACAGATAAGGAGACATTATGTGTTCGCTGCATATGTAATGTTTTAATTCCGTAAATAATTTTTTTGCTGTGTATGGTAGAAAACATCAATAATCACATACTCTTTCCAAACGTGAGAACTACACGAAAGGGGGACCTCGCGTGACGTCACCGTAATTTGCTAAAGTTTAATTTAAAGAAGAAATAAAAAAACGCCGAATAACTATTCACATGATTAATACTCTCAAACGTGAAACTTGCATGTTTTTCCAGCTGTGGAAATTTTGGAAAAAAATACCGTTATTGCCCATTAATGATGACGTTTTTCCCGCTTGCAACCACGACTTCCTCCTCTTCGGACTTCATCAAGCAGGTAAGACGCGTTGACAACAATATGTATAACAATGTAATTATACAAGCGCTATATATTAAATAACATATTTAATATGTGTATGGTGTTCTTTGGTCACTGTATATAGTTATATAATATTCAAAGCTATAAACTTTCAATGTTGACCTTACTGTATGTAACCTTAGGTATTTGGGTTATTAAGGATTTACCAAGAATAAATGGCCTATTCTATGAGAATATGGAAATTGGTGAATACAGGCCTAATAAATGAATATTGATGCTCAATGCAGGCCTTATTAGGCTCTCATACAGACATATTAACTTTAGTTATTTGTTAATTGCTAATAATTATTCCCTAATCTTAAATGTTACCATCATTTCATCAATCAGTTCAACTTAAATATTTTATCAGTTAATAATTTTAATCATTTCAATTTATATGATCAGAGCTCTTGTTTAAAATGGACCAGTTCGGTACATCAAAAAAGGTTTTATGATTGGCTATGTATACCCAGATAGCACAGGTACGACTGCAAGATGTCTGGTAAAGATCTGGAGATCTGGAATACATCTGTTGTGTAAAAACATCCTATAAAGGTCTTAGAAAGAGCTGCTTTACATACATTCTAAATCAAAAACGTCTTGCAGACGTCTTCAATATGTCTATATGACATCTTTGGAAACGTCTCAGAGACATATTGCAGATGAGCAAACAATCTAAATAATACGTCTTGCAGATGTAAACGCAGACATCAAATAGACGTCTTCGATATGTATGTGTGCTATCAGGGTAGTGTTTGTCGTATTGTTAATTGGGCTAACTTTAGCTGTCCCTTATACATAGGCTATAAACTCATAATCAAATATGACTATTTAAGTTATAGGTTATTGGTTGTATTTTTGTGGCAGCAAATGTGACTGTTGTTTAAAGTACGAAGAACGAAGTAAGCATTCTAATGTGTAGGCTATTTTAGACCCCCCTCAAAAAAAAAAAAATGCCAGAGACACCGTGCCCTGATGTTAGTGACTAGCCAGCCAAAGACCAGAAAAATGAACGTTTATATCATTTCATCGTATCATTATTGTGAAACCCATTTTTTATGTCTCTTTCCAAACAGATATGCCAGGACCTGGTTCAACTTTAAAGAAATGTGTGTCTTGTTCTATGCCACTCAATGTGGCTTGCAAGACGTGCAAGTACTGCAAGGAAGCGCAGCCCCACAATCTGCGTTTGAAAAAAAAAATTGAGCGATTTGATTTGAAATCAGAGACATGGGCCCAGGCCCAGAAAAAAAACAACACATCAACCCACCTGAGGGATGACGCTTCTTTGTTGGTATGTTACAGACTATTATTATTTTGGGCTTGCATACATAAGTAATTAAACACCTGTTTTTTTTTAGTTTTAGGTTTACACTTATTGACTCATCTTCTGAATGAAAAATCACTGTAAAGCTTCTAATTGCTGATCCCAAAATTCTAAAGACAGTTAGCAGCGAAATAGTTCTTACGAATATGTATGCACGCAGCATATGTCATTATGTTAGTATACAAAGAACTTGCTTTAACTGACTCTGAAATTTACCAGAGCATAAATGTTCAGAAATAATGTAGATTTTGCTTTACTCTTGTTGGAAGCTGGAAAGGTTTCAGGCCCTCGGCTCCAGGGGTGTGTTATTTATATCCCGCCCTGGGACCAAATTGTGGACCTGTGAGGTTCTGATGCCCAGATGTAAGATCACTGAGGCAGCATCTGCCTGCCTAAAGAGGATGGAGGCGTTGTTTGAATTTGTTGTTCAAGGTATTGTTGTATGTTAAAGTAAAATATGACATCATTAGATAAATAGTAAGTTTAGTTTTTTATAGCAGGTATGCCATAATAAAATCAATTAAACCCTTTAATTACATGGTGTTATTGAATTTGTTTTTTCTTTATTTGTTTGACTTATGTTAATTCTAGGTTGGAGTCGGTCAGAGAAAGTGACAGCCTCAGCAGCAGAGATCCCACAGCCTCCTGTGGACAACTCACTGGCCACATCAAGTAAGTGTTGCATAGTTACATAATGTACTGATATTCCACCCTAGATGCTGTTTATAATTTCACATTTTGTATTACTGGTTGCTTTTAGGTTATTGTGGAGCCCCTACTCTTGCCATTCCTACCCTTACAAGTGCTAATCTTGCCATTCCTACCCCTCCAGCCCCCACTCTTCCCATTCCTACCCCTCCAGCCCCCACTCTTCCCATTCCTTCACCTCCAGCCCCTACTATTTTCATTCTTACCCCTCCAGCCCCTACTCTTCCCATTCCTACCCCTCCAGTCCCTAATCTTCCCATTTCTACCCCTCCAGCCCATACTCTTCCCATTCCCGCCCCTCCAGCCCCTACTCTTCCCATTCCTACTCCCCCAGGCCACACTCTTCCCATTTCTACCCCTCCAGCCCATACACTTCCCATTCCTACCCCTCCAGGCCACACTCTTCCCATTCCTACCCCTCCAGCCACTTTTCTTTCCATTCCAACCCCTCCAGCTCCTAATCTTGCCAGTCCTACCCCTCCAGCCCCTACTCTTGACATTCCTACCCCTCCAGCCCCTACTCTTGATATTCCTACCCCTCCAGCTCCTACTCCTGCCATCCCTGCTCCTGGAGGAAACAAGAGGAAGAAGAAGAATGGTGGGTGTATATGTTTTTAAAAACATGTATCTAATTTATTTTTGAGACAAAGAATCTAGTGATTGTTTTGCATTAGAAAATGTATGAACATTTCACCAAAAACAAATTGTGTATTTCAGATTGCTCTCACAGCAGCCAGGAAGTATACAAGGGAGATATTTTAAAGGAACGAGTTAAAGAGGTTGGTCAGCCATTACCTGATATGGATAAAAACTAGGCAGTAGAACATTAAAGAATGGATGTTATTGCAGGGTTAGAACTGAACTTCTTAACCTGTAAGACTTATCTACATGCACATAATGATATGACATGAGATAACATATGATTTTCCACTATTATTTCACATATGTTTTACATTTGTGGTTCAACATTTCATTGCAGTGAAATGTAAAACAGGTCCACTCCATGGACAGTGCCATTATTATCATAATACAAACACAAGAAGAAATTCCGAATATATATATACTATATATACTAATTGCACAGAAGTATTAGACTAATAAATTTTAGGTGAATAGAAATGTACAGAGATACTTACAGAAATATTTGGGTGAACAGAAATTTACAAGACATATGTGCAATGTAGAACAGGTAATTGTATATACTGTATGTAGACAGATATCATATACTGTTTGTAGACAACTTAACACAAAATACAGTCTTTTATTTATAAACGTGTATTGATAGTTATTGCACGTGTAAGCCTACTTAACTACTGTATTTTAAGTTTAGATCTACAGATTACGTTACTTACAGTTATTAGGTTTTTTAACACGTTTGCTTCATTATTAGGGGGTTTTGTGTGTAGATTGAGGGGGGATTATTTTAAACTATCAAACTAACTTAATATTATCCTTTTTCATTAGGGAAGGAAGGAATACCTTCTGAAATGGCACCCTTGCAGTTTATGGTATGTATAGAAATGTTCTTTACTCTTTAACTCCTTTTTATTTTCAGTGTTGTTTGTTTGTCTGTAAGCAGGATTACGCAAAAACTACCAGCATGAGTTTCATGAAAGGTGTATCATGGGTCAAGGAAGTATCCATGACATTTTAGAGCAGATCCAAATCAATGGGCAAAGTTGCACATTTACCAACATTGTGCCACACAGCATTTTGCCTAATCTTTCCTTTTATGGCCCTAATTTGTTGGTAGTTTCAGTAGTTAAATACACATATTCAAATAAGAACTACTAGGAAGCTACAGCAAATTCAGTAAAATTAATAGTTTAATTGTTTGTAGAACAATTTTAATTGTTTGTAGAAAAAAAATGATGAGAATGTTGAAGATCTCAATCAAAAAGTAGTTTATTCAATCAAAGCAGTAGAAAAGTACATAAAGCACTCAGGGTTCATCGGAGTTGGAGTGAACCCTGGGCAAAGTCAGTCTTAACACTTTATACAGTTTAAAATCTGTTTCCCCACCCCTAATGCTAATGCCTTTGAGATGTAAACCGAGAATACCAATGTAAATGGCCACTCTCTCTTTTTGTTCTAAATTCCTTACAGTCACCAAAGGAATACTTAATAGGGGATAGTTCACCCAAAAATGAAAATAATGTCATTAATGAATCATGTCGTTTCAAACTCGTAAGACCTCCGTTCATCTTTGGAAACACAGTTTAAGATGTTGTCTTAATTTTTGTTATTTTTGGACTAAAATGTATTTTCAATGCTTCAACACATTCTAACTGAACCACTGATAACTACTTTGGCTGGGTTTACACTTTGCATTAACATGCGATCTTGGTGGTCCGATCACGCAGATCGGATCATCAGTATATCAGGACACGGCGCGTTTACATTTGTCCACATCAAAGTGGCTTCTGTATCCAGATGTGTGATCAGATCCCGTGCGGGGAGACGTGCTGAATGAATAGCTGTCAATCAAAATGGCTACAGCTGTCTTTAGCCACATGATTTAGGGTTTTCGCGCTAACCCCAATCCCTTACAGTGCTACTGAGAAGCCAACCGCAGAGAATAACTAGCAAACCCAAAAATCGTGATTTTCACATTTTAAGCGTTATTTTTTTTAGCTTTAAAAGTCAAGTTCAAGTAAAGTTAAACTGGCTGAAACATTCATCCACGGTGCAGACACTGCAGATAAGATAATTATCTTCAGCGTCCGCACCGCGGATGAATGTTTCAGCCAGTGTAACTTTACTTGAACTTGACTTTCACCCGCATGCTTTTTATAAACAACAAAATCCGTGTGAAACATTAGGATGACTGACTCCACTGTTTTATTCTGCCTTAATAACGTGCTTTTGGCTCTGCCTGAACTTATATTTATATTTCTATTTTACCAATAAACTGTTGTTAGTTATGTTTCCTGGTAATTTTAATATGATTTAATTAAAAGAGCTAACAATTTCCTAATTTTCCTGTTCATAGTGCGTAAGAAGTAATGTAATTTACAAACACATATAAGTAACTTTGCATAAAACCAACACTGAATAAATGTATTTGGTTAATGTTATTATGGTTTGTATGTGTTTTAAAGTAACTTAAAATGTGTTAAATGAGACAGAAACAGCCGATTGACCAGAAAGAAGCGCAACATTCACGTTGATATGTCACCATGGAAACTCAAACATTATAACGATCCTGATTTCTGCCATTAAATATTAAATCTCTCCATGAATAGTTGTAACATATAACATATGCCTGAATAACTTAAATACAGGCAGCGGTGTTAAAATGCTTTTGTATATCGATTTATTAAGATACTTTTAAGCGTAGCTAGCATTGCTCCACAAATTTGAATGTATACGTCTCTCACCTGCGCTCCATGACCTAACGTCCTTTATTTTTGACAGCTGTCAGTGAGAGGAGATGATAGTGGGCGGGGCTTTGTGTGCCGTTGACCTGTGAATCCAGATACGATGGCTGGATTGCGGTTACATCACAATGCGTCCTCGACGACCTCTGCATCAGGACACACAGATCGGATAACATTCCGATCACAGACGCGTTTACATACAATGTGTATGTGGACAACATCCGGATACAGGTCGCATGTTAATGCCAAGTATAAACGCAGCCTTTGGTAATGTTTTTAATACCTTTCTGGACTTGGGCAGTTTACCATTACTAGATTTTCAATGAAGTGTAAGCAAGCTTTCAAACTAAATATAAACATCTTAAACTGTGTTTCCAAAGATAAACGGAGGTATTACGAGTTTGGAACGACATGATTCATTAATGACATTATTTTCAGTTTTGGGTGAACTATCCCTTTAATTAAATGGTCAAATTGATGTGATTAGGCTATGGGGCTTACACAAGTTATAGGATGAAATGTGAACATATGTCTTCTTATTTTCATAGACCCTCTTTGACCTGTGTTGGTTCTTAAAGTCATACTTTTGCTCCCATACTATAATTAAGATAATGTACCTTTAGCTTATATTATCATTGTATTGCTTGGACTGAGATAACCTCTACAATAATCAAGCCTTTTAGGTGGATGAGCTTGTTTTAACATCTAAGTTGGAGTGAAATCTGTTTACTCTGTAATTCTTGCAGTATGTACTCATTAGCCAACGTATATAAAAAATCTGGGATACACCAAGTTATATTGGAGAACTATTTTGGGATGATTATAATATTCTATTTCAGTTAATTTCTTTCTGCAGGGTTTGTAAAATTCCACTGTACTTTGTAGAAAAGCTTTTCAAAGTATATAATACGTATCCATGTGATTTACATAACATAAGCCATTTTTTAACCGTGTAAATGATAATGAATTAAATGTGTTTTGTAAGTTATTGAACTCTTAAAATAAAGACTTGTTACACATAACATACATATGTTCTCTGTTTTCATTTCAGTGGAAAAAAATGGAGAAGCACCTGGGTGGAGGAGGATTCCTTCCTTGCAGTGTAGTGTGTGTGTGTGTGTGTGTGTGTGTGTGTGTGTGTGTGTGTGTGTGTGTGTGTGTGTGTGTGTGTGTGTGTGTGTTTAATAAACAGTTGTTACAATGCCAAATATCTTCATTGGACTAATTATTTTATGCACTTTCACATACAACGCATTCTGACAACATCTGTGACGGAGGATTCATCACACATTAAAGCTGATTAAAAAAGTTTTTGGGTACCTGTCAAATATAAGTCCTTATTGCAACAGGTTGCCCTCTTTTGTACATCCTGTTTATTTTTAGTCATCTTCATCATAAGAATATAATCCCCCAGGCTCTTAAGCTGCACCAGCAAATACAGTAAACAGCTGTTTGGAGCAATGACTTGGATGAACCTGGACTTGCAGTGAAAGCATGCAGAAACCATGAAAACATCCATACTTCTCTTTATGATTTTTACATGTGTGTTGTACTGATTAATTTAATTTGACTATCACCTGCTGTGTCAACTTGCATGTGGCTGACATCATTTAAAACTATCTTGCAGGTACAGTGGTTGTTAAGCTAAGGAAAATAAACATTGTGTGACCTCAATAAAATGGGCCAAATGGGGTTATGTTAGTAATTGCTTCACATATCAACATATGTAACATATGTTATACAGGACATAAAGACACAGTTGTTTGTCAAATTTGAGACCTCTATCAGGTTGTGTATTGCCAGGAGGCGGAGCCAAAGAATGGGAAAATTACATTGCTAGGGGGCCGTTACGGAGTCTGAGAGTGTGCAAGATGTAACTTCACATCTTTCCCTTACTTATCATCATAGTGGGACATTATATAACAAATTTCATCATTCTATGAGGTCTTCTTGTTAAAAATGTCAACCCTAGGTCTATTGCTTAATATCTAGCCTATAAACTGCATGGGTCAAACAGGCCTTGGCAGAGGTCATGTCAGTAATTTCTTCACATATCAACATATGTAACATATGTTATACAGGACATAAAGACACAGTTGTTTGTCAAATTTGAGACCTCTATCAGGTTGTGTATTGCCAGGAGGCGGAGCCAAAGAATGGGAAAATTACATTGCTAGGGGGCCGTTACGGAGTCTGAGAGTGTGCAAGATGTAACTTCACATCTTTCCCTTACTTAACATCATAGTGGGACATTATATAGCAAATTTTATCATTCTATGAGGTCTTCTTGTTAAAAATGTCAACCCTAGGTCTAATGCTTAATATCGAGCCTATAAACAGCATGGGTCAAACAGGCCTTGGCAGAGGTCATGTCAGTAATTTCTTCACATATCAACATATGAAACATATGTTATACAGGACATAAAGACACAGTTGTTTGTCAAATTTGAGACCTCTATCAGGTTGTGTATTGCCAGGAGGCTGAGCCAAAGAATGGGAAAATTACATTGCTAGGGGGCCATTACGGAGTCTGAGAGTGTGCAAGATGTAACTTCACATCTTTCCCTTACTTAACATCATAGTGGGACATTATATAGCAAAATTTATCATTCTATGAGGTCTTCTTGTTAAAAATTTCAACCCTAGGTCTAATGCTTAATATCGAGCCTATAAACTGCATGGGTCAAACAGGCCTTGGCAGAGGTCATGTCAGTAATTTCTTCACATATCAACATATGAAACATATGTTATACAGGACATAAAGACACAGTTGTTTGTCAAATTTGAGACCTCTATCAGGTTGTGTATTGCCTGGAGGCTGAGCCAAAGAATGGGAAAATTACATTGCTAGGGGGCCGTTACGGAGTCTGAGAGTGTGCAAGATGTAACTTCACATCTTTCCCTTACTTAACATCATGGGACATTATATAGCAAATTTTATCATTCTATGAGGTCTTCTTGTTAGAAATGTCAAGCCTAGGTCTAATGCTTAATATCGAGCCTATGAACTGCATTGGTCAAATAGGCCTCATATCAGCAATGGAAACATATGTGATATAGGGCATAAAGACACATTTAATTGTTGAATTTAAAAGTTCCTTGTTATCTTAAACGGCATATTTTAAAGATGGCAAAGGCAGTCCGTATTATCTGGTGTGACCAATACAAAGGCCTGCTTGAACCATATGCATTTTATGGGTATTAAACCTAGGTTTACCATTTCTAACTTCTAACAGAACAATGAGATTTTACACTAAACAATTACATATATGATATGATACAAAACAAGGGAGCAAGGTAAAATCACACCTCACTCATTCATAGACCCTTTTACACAACAAATCACATTTTTTTTAGATTAATGGCTCTGCCTTCTGTGAACACAGAACCAGCTAGGGGTCTCAAATGTAAAAAAATACAATTTGTCAGCAAGCACCTGTATCAATAAATGTCCCATGCCAACATTTTATGTAACTTGTACACCCCACTCCCCAGGCTATGCTGTCTCAAACCTCTATTTTTTTTCCAGATGAACCATTAAAAGGTCTGAATAGTAATTGTGAAGAAACAATGCAAAGTCAGTGTAAAACTGGGTGGGTCTGTGGCAGATAATTAATTGCACACAGATATTTTTATTTTTGTAGCATGTGTAACTTATATGTTGCATTAATAAGAGGCTCAAAATACTACAAACACCTTCACCTAACACGTCTGCAGTTGTAGCATTATATAACAGCATTATATATTAGACTAATGTAGTTGCTATAATATCAATAAAGTAGTCTTGGTGGTAGTCATTCAACAACTCACTGTCGGACTTTGTGAGAATGTGGTGCAGCAGGAACAGTTAAGCCTAGCATACAGAGCAAATAAGCATAACAGCATAAAGATCACTGAATAATGCAGTCAGTACCAAGTACATCAGTTTGACCAGTTACAGGGCTGGTGGGTGGGGAAACGAAAATAAATTTGCAGGTTTACTCATCACAATAAAGGCAATGGAATTTCTGTCAATTAGGGAGGCTATTTATTGAAAAGGGGAATGTCCAAAACCACCCCCTCCAGAAAAACAAAAAATAAAGCAAATCCAAAAACACATCAATTTACAAATTAGACATCTATCGTCTGAGCTCTCATAGTCAACTCCTTCACTCTTATCTGGTATCTCCTTGGACCAGTCTTCAGGGAATAGAGGTCCTAAAACCAAGCTGTATCTTGAGCAGCAAGCCTTTCCTGTAGAAGACACTGTAGCCCACAATGCCCCTCGTCAGTTAAACTGCCTAGGAGAAAATATAAAATGAAAAATGCACACATTAATAAAAAATTAATTCTTACCCATTTAGAGCCTTAACTTGACCGAGTTAATATAGCAGCCAGACATTTCCATCTCTGAACAGCATTAAAACATTTAATTCAAACAACTTTATATATCCCCGTAGGGCAATTCAGTTTTAGCCTACAGTACTAGTCATATCAACAAGACAACACTTCCTCAAGCATTTAGAAACAATGTCAATGACATCATATTGCATTTGGGCACCAAAACAACAAATACACAGGCCACAATACATGGACTAAGCAGCAAACAAGATTCAAGTAAAAAAAATAATAAAAATAATACTAAGCAATACATAAATAATTAATAAAAACGGAACCTCAGTTTTATCCCAATGTTCTTACCACGATTTCCTTCAGACATGTCTGCAATCTGCTTCCTAATGCCTTCAGCCAGCCCTCTGAGGTGGGTGCAGTGCTGTCTCATCTCTCTAAGAATTATGATCTTCTCTTCTTGCAGACGCATCTTTGACATGTATGCATCAAAGATCTTCTTCTTAGTTAGGATGCTTGTGGATTCTAAATCATACATATGAGTCAGTCATCAGGATTGACCTATAAGCTGCAATATAGTTGTATAGCATACATGCCCATTAAGCTGTGTCAACATCTGTTTGCTCAATGTAATCCCCCTCCCTCACCGAAGTTGCTCCTTACCAGTGCTGTAAACCTCCCATGGCCATATAAGACTGTCCTCCCCACTGGCATGGCCCACCATAGAGAGTCGGCTTTCCACCATCTGCTCGTTTATGCCCTCCTCCTCTGGGACCTGCGCATTGTACTGTTTGATCGCTTCAAATAGTTTTTTTTTCTTTTCCCCCAATTTCCGTCGCCGCATTTGTCGAATCTTGTTGCTGTCTATAATTTCCAAACACATGACAGAAACACCAAATCTAGGCAAGAGATTCACAAAGCATGTACAAACAATAGACACGTGAACAAGATACCTGTCTGATTATAAAGGCTTGCTTTTTTTTGATAGACACCCAGACATATCTGCTCTATCGACCGCTGAAGGACATGTTGGTCATCCTGTCTGGCATCTATAGAATCTTGGGAGGAGACAAAAGTATGAATAAATAACCACTCTGAAATGTGATTATAGTAACACGTCCTCAACAATGTCAAGCAGATTGTAACTGTAAATAGCCTATTATTTATAACATCAATACTGTACCATCAGTGGCCCACTGTCTGACGTCATGAACCCACTGCTGCACCATGTTTCCAGGACACCCAAGTTCACGGCTCAAGTTCTCCAGCCTCAGCCTTTCGGACAGTTTTTAATTAAAATGCAAACAAACAATTGCCTTTTGTACTCTTGGACCAGATTAATTCTGTGTAATATGGTCAATACCTTGACATATCTGTTGGACAATGCAAGATGAAGGCCATCATGCTTGCGTCTATTCCACTCAATTGCATGTATAGTCAGCATGTCATTGCGAGTTTTTTGAAAACATATTCAAATGTTACTGGGCGGCCTATTCAAATTTATTTAAAATAAAGGTGTATTTCTGTATTTTTATATAAAGAATGAAAGACTACTGAAAGAATAACTTAAAGAACCAAAATATTTTATTAATGTTATAAAGAAGGATAACATACCAGATTTGGTCATGTACTTAGTTGTGAGAGCACAACGAGAGAGGAAACTGTTCACCATTTCCACCTCTTCCCCTGCAGTTGCGCCAGCACCCTCCTGATTCCTACCACTCCAGACAATCTAACAAATGTGTGAAAAAGTTATTGGTTAGGGATGCACCAATCTCAGTTTTGCAAAGATATAAATTGTGCATTGCCATTATCAATAATTTAATTAAATAGCAACAGTAAATGGCATAATAAAAAGAATACCTCACACTTTGTTGAATGGGCCTTGGCGTGCATGACTGACAGAAACGGCCTCATTTGAAGAAGAGGGCTCAGTTCAGGCATAGAGACTGACATCTTCTGAAGATAGGGCCAGTACTTACATGAGATGTCAGTACAGTAGAAATTAATGTTTGTTGCTGCCTGAAGCTCCTTCTGCAGGAATAGGGGATATGCAAAGATCTCCCCCCTGTACATGTTGAGACCCTTTAATATCACCCCATGCCTGCAAACAGCTACCTCAAGACCCTCTTCATCAAGTTTGCTAGCTCTTCTAGCAGTCTCCCTGGCAGCAGACCACTGACTAGCTCCACAAGTGCCTTTCCCTGGAGTCTGCATGAAAAAAAAAATTAGATGGCAAAAATACTGCATTTACACAGCAGGGCTACAAACTCGGAATCATTACTTACACTTTTCATTTTACTCCTGATTTCTTCAACGAAAGAGGATACGTCTACATCTTTGGCAATGAAGATGCCCTCAAAGTATGGTTCCTCTGACCTTAATGAAAGCAGAAAAAATGCATATTCAGTGGAAGACACTATTTGTTTTAGAAGGTGTGAAACAACTTAAACCAGGTGCACAACTTCAAAATACAAAATTATCACCACGTGGTTCTTCGTACTGGATTTTAAAGTGCGGCAAATTTATACTGATACCTGGTATCAAATGTGTCATGTTGTTTTAGTATGGTGAATGTATGACAAGTCTATAAAATGGTGCCGAGTAATGGCCAATGACAGCAAAAGAGGATACCAGGGAAGCAGCAGAAACAAGTACAACCTATCATGAATAATTATCTGATGAGAAATAGAAGCTTCTGTGTTGTGATAACATGAGCTACTATGATGTAGTGCCCCTTTCACAGAGTAATGTTGTGCAGCGTAAGCCATACAGCAAAGCCGTGTAGTGTGGCATCCTGCCTTGCATTACCCTTTAGAGCAGGGGTCGGCAACAGGCTGCCCGCGGGCCAAAAGTGGCCCGCCAGTAATATTTTCTGGCCCGCAGGATTAATTTGAAATCCGTTTTTTAAATTTTTTTTTAATCACACTTTTTTATTTTAAAATAACAGTTTACAAAAATGGCCCAGTGTATCATTCCTTCATTCGTTTTTTCAAATCAAAACCAAAAAATAAATAAAGAAAAACGACTTGTTTTTCTATTATTTATTTCCTGAACTAAAATCAAACGACTCGTTTTCTGAATGTGCGCTCAGATCAAAAATAACAAAAATGAATGAAAACGGGTTCGGACAAATTTTAATTGAACACCTTAGCAGACATATACCAATGAAATAAATTTAAACAGATCCGATAGCCTACTAACAGATTACATTTGAATAGTTTGAATAGAAACCTTTCCGGTAAGTCTCATTCGCTTACAGTCCGACTTTTGAACTTTTTTCATTATTATTTATTCGCGTATAACACACTGACAAATAATATGTATTACCTGATAAAAAATATTTGCGTCGTGGAATAATGCGTATAATAACCGGCTGCTCTTTCTCGTTCTCTTTCTCTACCAGCGCATCCGCGATCATAACTGTCATTAGATTTTGAACATACTTCTAAAACACAATCAATCAAATAATTGCAGAGGTATGACTTCATGAATCATTTGCAAATTTACCTCGTAAATCATGTCAATGCGTCACGCGTGAAGACGTTAAACTCCGTGACATCGCAAATTACTGAAAAGTAATTGCAGGCTTTTAGAAACCACTACAAAATATGATAAAATAAACTCTTTTACTGCAGTAATATTTTAACTTTTACACTTTTGACGTTTTAAAGGAATCTACTGTTCTGTTCTGTTACTTGAACTTGGGGCTCGAGCCCGACCTTAGGTTCGACCTGCCTTCGAGAACAGCAAGTCAAGTACGTTTACCGTTAATTATTAAGACTAAATGGGCAGGTAAATTCGTAAAAAAATGAAAGTAATCCGCCAAAATATGGTTTTAACATGTCTATTAAAATAAAGCCATTATTAATTTTCCTAACGCATAGTTCTTTGATCTTTACCTCCTTTTAAAAATAAATTTGGCAAAGGAGGATTTTCAGCAATTTGTTTGAACAGCAACTCTGCAACCAATGGTTTCGGTTTATGTTGGTTAGAAATTTGAGTGATTTAATTTAATTTATTATTTATATTTTATTATTTTTTCTGTGACATTTTTTCTCTGCAAACAATACAATGTTAAAATAATATTTATATTGGCACGAACATAATTTTTGTATAACATGTATATTGTTATAGGCTACTTCATCTCTCTTTTTTCGTTAGAGACATTGAATTTGAGATTCTGGGAACGAGATCCAACGTTAAGTTTTGCGGACCCGTCAGGTCGGGAAATAAAGCGGGGGAACACAGAGTGTATTTTAAGCGGTTTACTGAATAGAACCTTGTCGGAGCTGGACAAAAAGCGGAGACCTCCTTAAACCTTAGGTGTGTATGTGTGTGTCCCGGATAAATATTAATAAAAAAAGGAATACAGTTCAAAAGTCGGACTGTAAGAGTCTTTCATGAGAGCATAAATGCCTGTAATATGTTACCACTAATAGTACTTGATCTGTTTAAAATGATTTCATTTATATATTATGCCTATAAAGGTGTTAAATAAAAAAATTGTCTAATCCAGTAATTAATTTTTTATCTGAGCACACAATCAGATAACCCGTGGTGGTTAATTTTTTCATTTTTGTTTTTAATTTAAAAAACGATTGAACGAATGATACACAGACTCATAACCATGTTTTTAGCTATTTTTAATGCCGTCTTTCATATTTTAAATAGGAAATAAAGACAATGTTTCTTGACAAAAGATCAGATAGCCAATACTAGGCTAATTCAAAATAAGACGTAAGTGTGCCAACAGCAGGTGGCCCGCCATCTACTGGCTAAAAAAAATATTGGCCCGCGGCCAAAGTTACTTGCCGACCCCTGCTTTAGAGTGTTGAAATCTGTACAGTTTTCTGTTGCCATCTGCAGAAACCGCTAGCATGTTGGGTGTACATGCTGGGCAGGTGAAGTGCTCCACATTTGCCATTTTCTCACATAAAAACTGGCAGAAAGTGTATTCCACAAAGCTCCTCTGAAAAGCATCTCCATGTATTTTACCCCTCTGTAAATGTGCAAATATTTAGGAGAAAAGTCAAATGAAATAGCCAATGGTCTCTAATTAAGGAAATCTTCATACACACGGAACATACCCTTCCAAACTGCTCTGTCCTCTGCTCTAACAGCCGCAAAAAGCCTTGTCTTGACAAACCCGGAGCAACGGTTTTCATCTCCTCAAATGTGCTGAATACATCTGCCGAAAACAATGTGTCAGCATTCACAGATGCTGGCCAATACCCACTTCTTATGAGGTCACTTCTGTCAGGTGTCCATTGTGATAGACACACTCTGCACACCAAATTGGGCAAGTACAAGTCATAACGACCTAAAAGGAATCAAACGTATGAATATCTTGTGACACATAACTGCAAAACCAAAAAAATAAAGCCAACCTACCATTTATGCAAACCAAAATAGTTGATCTTCCAGCAGATTCTGTGAGGTGCGTTGGGTCACAGGTGCACAGTCGGTCTGGTCTCACTGTAGGCAACAGCCGTACTAAAAAGAAAGTATAAAATTTTGAAAGAGCATAAAAAGACTGTCTGATTGAGAAATGTAAGCACTACATAGAAGTTCTCATATTTGATTGCTTTTATTTGGATCTAAAAGACAGTTACAAAAAAGGCAAGATCCAAATACTCTGGGGGAACACACACACACACACACACACACACACACACACACACACACACACACACACAGCAGTACCTTGATTTTTTAATGTATATCTGCCATTTTCTTTCACACAGCACACCGTTGGTGGAATGGGCCTGTAAAATCCATCGATGCAGGACTCCCTGTTATGGAGTACCAATTTTTGTGGCAAATTATATCACACTCCGTACACAGCCACTCTTCTGGCATGCAGTCTCTGCAACGAACAACTGCAGGAGATGAGCACTGACTGCATTTATTTTCCTTGACCACCCTGGAGAACAACAAGCAGTCCAGATGGTAGGGCCTTGCTTTCTGCCACTCATCTTGGGCTGCAGACTGTCGCAAGCTCCATGATGATGATGTTGAAGAAGGACCATCTGAAGCTTCAACAGGTGTTGCCAGAATCTCCTGCAGTTTCTGCATCTCACTGTCTGAAAGAGGGACATGAAAATAGCTCCTTAGTGGTTCTAAAAAGATCCCATTGTGGTTCGGGAAAGATTGAACTACTTGACTACAATATAGTGAAGTAACCAACAATCATATTACACTGTTCATTTGATAAAAAAATGCCAATATGGAGCCATCCTACCAAGTAAGTGTTAAGAAACGTTTTGATCTGTCACCATGGGTACCTCCTCAGCTGGTTCACAAGGATTCAGGACTGAAAGATATTGGGATAAAGTCTCCCTTAAATAATTTTGCAGTTTGGTGCAAGTAAGCAAATCAGACATGGTACTCTAGCAGAAAGAAAAATAACTACTGTAATGTTACTGCATCACTCTTTAATGCAATGTAGGGTTGTAACGGTATACCGGTATGGCGGTATACCTTGATATTAACTTATAGGATTATCATACCGTAAACATTTGCTTATACACGGTTTTGGAAAAAAATTAAGCATATCTCACCTGCGCTACTACGCACATGCAACTTAATTTGGCGTGACTGCTAGACTCCACTCGTTTATGTACAGCAGAGAAAATCTCAGAGACTACAAATTCTAACCCCTATCCCCCACCAGAAAAAAAACCGACAGTATGAGAATACTTTAGGTATACAAAAAACATATGCGGGGTTGTCCTTGAAGATGGATATCCAGTTTGCAAGAAATGTGGACGAAGAGTGGCTGCAAAAAGAGGCACTAAAGCCGATTTGAGTGATTCATAGACCCCTTCAAGGTTTGTAAATATTGAATGAAGATCAGGTGCGCGCGCAGCATGGGGTCAACTGTTCATACCATTTAGGCTTTATAATTTAATCTAACAGGGCTGAAAAATGATGACTTAACCTAAAATGAAGTGAGCACTACAAACACAAGCCTCTTTGATATTGGCATTGTCCCAGTCTTGCAGATGCAGATGTTGTATTTTTTTGTTTTTGAGATTCTGCATGAATCGCGAAAACTTAACGGAAGACCTGGTGCGATTTTCACAGCCCACGACGTAAGTAGGCATTTTTGACGATACCGAATAATACGCAACTCAATCTGCTGTAATGACTTTTCTGACCCTGACACGCACAGTGGGAACCGCCTGTGACGTGAACCGTGAAGGGGTCTATATTACAGATCAATTAAAGTTGATTATACTTATATAAGAAAAACTATACATTTCACTTACTATATGACGATGTGAACAAATGAATATATCCAGAGCAGCTCTGAGAGAATTTAATGCATTTTAAATAAAAGAATAAAATTAAAAGAATCAAAAAAGATTAAGAATCAAAGTTAACTTTTTTGGAAAGTGTATCCCCCCCAAAAGTTTAATATAATAAACCATATGTTCAACCCAAAACCCCTATCTGTTTTTTTTATTAATTTAAGGGTCATTGTAGCTAATGATAATAATAATAATAATAATAATAATAATGAGTGTTTAATACTGGCAAACCGCAATACCGTGATAGTTTCTGAGACAATTATCATACCGTGGAAAATCATACCGTTACAACCCTAATGCAAATGTTCAGACAAAGTTTGATTGGAAACATTACTAGCAAGGCATAGGCACCCTGGCATGTGTGGGGATTGTAACAATCAAAAGCAGTGAAATTTATGGGCTATATTACAGGTGATTTAACCAGAGAAGACATAGACCAACCTAGCCTGGTCCCACACACCCATTTAGAATATACAATAGGACAGAGGTTTTCAAGCCTGTCCTGGAGGACCACTAGTACTGCACATTTTGCATGTTTTCCTTGTGTGACACACCTCATTCAGTTACCTTACACACCCAGGTCAGGTCTTGCAGTCTCTATTAATGAGCTGAAGATTTAAACCAGGTGTGTCTAATGAGGGAGACATGCAAATTGTGCAGTACTAGTGGTCCTCCAGGACAGGTTTGAGAATCCTGCAATAGGATACAGACTAAGACCAACCTGTAGCTGAAGAACGCATACGCATATCTCCGCTTCTGCTCTTTTTTTTCAGCAGTGGACGCCAGTAGTAAATATGGGCCACACACTGTCAAAATGATTGATGGCGACCTTTGACCTTAGGGGAGGGGCTAACCTTTTGACCTTAGGGGAGGGGGCTAACCTTTTGACCTTAGGGGGGGGGCTAACATTTGACCTCTGAGGGAGGAGCTAACCTTTGACCTTCGAGGGAGGGGTTAACCTTTTAACCTGCGAGGGTGGGACTAACCTTTGACCTCCTGGGGGAGGGATGAACTTTTAACCGGAACAGTCACATAGCGTTGACATGTTTATGACCGGGGTTATCTCCGGGGCACGTTAAATCATGTACTCCTACCCTATTAATCCAAGCTGGAACATTACAAAGCTTCCGGCCTCTGACAGGGTTAATCGACGTGTTGAACTTTTAACCGGAACGGTCACATAGCGTTGACATTTTTATGACCTGGGTTATCTCCGGGGCCCCTTAAATCATGTCCTTCTATGCTGAAACAATAAAAACAGTGTTTACACAAGTGGCCATTATTAAAACCGCATTCCGTGCTCCCATCATAAATTATATAAGTCGGGGCCCCAATATGTATAATAAAAGCCGGGAAAATCAGAGTTACGAAAATCACAAACATGGATAGCCCAATGCGGCTCGCGATATATATTGTGAAATCCTCTCATTGAATAGTTTCATTAAACACAAATTTTTAGGTAAAATGTTTAAAGAAATTAAGTGTTCTTCTTTTCTTTAAAAAGCCATACCGGTTTCTTAAGCTATATTCATGGTAAAATTAAACTGTAATTAAATAAAGTAAGACTATAAAAGATGTTTAAAATTAAATTCCTCTAAAAATCTTAGCACTATGTCTGATTAAAAAACATTTTCAAAATTATCAACAGAATAAAAAAGTTTTTTTTCACGGGGGTAGATGAAATACAATCTAGAAGAATAATGAACAATGAATTCTGTCAAGATAAACATTTTTGGTGTATTTTCTCCAGAGAGTAAAAAACAATGCGTCATTTTAAATGTCCTATTCTGCATTTTTGTGAAGATGACCTGATTCTCACAACAGAAATTATGTTTTTCAAATAAATTGTTCAATACACTCTGTGATAATACTGATACATACCCAGAGTGTGGTCCTTTTCCTTCAAGCTGCAGTCCTGAGAGAGAGATGTCTGCTGGTTGGCCGGGGTTATTTGAACAAAGATGAAATGTCTTTGTTTTAACTCGCAAATCATTAGCGTCCTAATACGATTATCTCAAGACCCTCCATCCTAAAGTCATTAGTGGAGGTCTCCATAGGTCAGGAGAGACATTCCTTCGCTTCCGTTATGCCTTAGTCAGTCGCTCCATGGAGCGTTGCTTTCATCATACTAATAAGTACAGCATAAGTAAAGACAAAAAGACACATATTACAAAACATTGCCTGTCTAAAAACTGAGACTTTTAACTTTAGGTTATTAGTATATTAGGTTTAGTATAGTTTTCAGACTTCCAGAAAGAACTTATCAACTCTAGTATTTATTATTGCACCTGAAATACAAGTACCTAAAACATTTTAAAACATGCACACACTCCTTAGCCGAAACACTGAAACTTTTAGTGCTTTTGTATTTAATTTAATATTTAATAATATTAAGACAAACAAATTAGATACATTCAATGAACACACAATCTTACTTCATTACATGCTTTGATGCCCTAATGTTACCATCTCTGCTGTTCTCCGTTAGTACTGTCTATAAGACAGAAGTTAAAAATCAAACTCCTTACACATTTGTTGGCTATGTAAACTGTTAAGTTTTTTTTTAATAAAGTGTATTAAACTCGCACTACTCTTTACCCAGAATAACATCTACTTCTTCGATGCTGACAAAGCGATGTGCATGATTTCTTCAATGTATAAAAACACAAGTAAACTTTTTATTGTAAAATGGTCAAATAAAAGAATAAGACAATCACTAAAGACATAGGCTAACTGATGAGTCTTACACATGAAATACCCTCACAGAAGCATCTAGGTATATTCTTAAAGCCAAGTTGGTTTTGTTACACCATAATATAAGACTTATAAATCAGTATATACTATAAAGATACACTTTGCTATCATTACCAACTAATGTAGATTTATTGTGTTGTACGCAAAACATCTGACCTTATTCATTTATTTTTAAAGATTCCAACATCTAGTTGATTTTGAAAGATTCCAATATCTAGTTGATTTTTAACCCTTACCTATACATGATGCTTGGTTCACTGTAAACCGGCATGCTTGCCGTTATGTTTAGCTTTAAATGACAACAGAGAATATAATAGTACTTACAGCATAAAAACAAAAAATGACATCACAACAAACAGAAACAAACAATCTGGTAAATCGTGTGTTGTATAACAACGAGTGAAATCTAAGTGTTAGTTCAGATAAAAATACCTCACTTTATTATATACAGCTCCACAAGACAAATCAAAGATCTCACGTAGACCATCATGTTACACCGGCAGTTTGATTATCGTGACTTCCGTATCCTTTAGTGCACTAGAGGCATTATGGGAAATGTAGTCATTTTCAAGGCGAATCGAACGCTGTATATGTTAAAGGTGCATTGTGTTACTTTTAAAAGGGACCTTGACAATAATATAAATAAGTATGTTATCAATGGTGTATAAGGACCTTACATAATGAACTGAATTGTTTTTATTACCTAAGATTGACCCATTTTCATCTCCATACACCGCGGGTCCCCTTATATGGAAGTCGCCATCATATCTCTACAGTAGCCCTAAACGTACAAACTGCTCTACAGAGCACGTTTCTTCCCTACGCTGTCTCAGACGATGACATGTTTGTCCTGCGACAGCTACCATATGAGTTTTACAATCTCACCACTAGATACTGCTAATTTCTACACACACCACCTTTAACTGGTTACTGTTTCCAAGATCCATTACGATCTAAGCCATCGCACTGGGAGAGAGACTACATAGTGAGACATATTATTTACCATTTTATTTGTAGTTGTTGACCCAATTTAATGTAAAGTGTAAGATCTTATTCATTTATAAAAAATAACAGCTTAAAGACAACTATTAGGACTGAAACTAAAAACCCTCGTATTAGCTGTGTACATTATGAAACTGATTTTATTTCACGTGTTTTACAAGTTAAGAAAAATGTGAGCGTTCCAAATAAGAAGCAAGAATTCCTTTTCCTACGGGTGCATAGAGCGGAGAGGATGACAGAGAAAATACGGGGAAAGACTTTTCCCACTGACACTTTAATATTCTATAGCTTCATAACTCACACCGCTGACTATGTGATGAGGGGCGTGTGAATTGCTGTGTTTAGAGGGGCCGGGTCAGGATTTTTAGGTTTCAAATCAGAGCCTGAAACTTGGAGCTCTCACTACTCAGACGACACTCTGGCATGTTCGTTTAGCGGCAAATTTGAAGGCTACTTTCAGGAATTCTCCATTAAATTGTTTAAAGCAAAGTTTTTAACACGGCATAGCTCAACTGTGCAGGATTCAAGGAGTTGCAGACGCTATTTTTGAGGACGGTGCAAGCACGACCGGAAGCTTAACAAAATAAGGGAGAGACTTGTGGACATACATCGTGTAAAGTTGTCTACGACGCTGCGGATTCTTGAAAGAGAGAACAAATGTCACTTGAGCGTGATCACAAACGCAAGATGCCGTACGTGTGCGGTCCTCCAGTTTTTAAAGAAATGCTTTCAGAACACTGCAGGAGTGAGCTTGTTAATATTTTTTATGCGGTAATATCTGCAAATGCTGATGTGTGCTTGCCGCAAAATTACTGCGAAACTGATGCCGTGCGCGTAACCAACCTCAAGAAAAAAACAGATGTCGTGAAAAGTCTGGACAAATCTTTTGATAAGATGGTTCAAGTGTCTGTTAACGCCGATGAACCGATCAATGTGTTCATCAAAAAAGCCCTAGATGCTATGTATGAATGTGATGATGAGGAGGAGTTTGACATTGCTAACATCCTCCTCATGTCTGCATATGTAATAGATGTATGTGTTGCCGTAGCGACAAAGAAGGACCAAATCAATGTGCGTGAAATTGTTGAATTTGCTGCTGACTTTCTGATCGGCGGGGGTCTTGGCACATGCCTGCACTTTCTGTTGTATCTAGACAACATCATAACCTTTGGTGATGATTGAAAACAATGCGAGTTCCTGGGACACCTCGTACACCTGAAAAAACATTCACTTTTTTCACGACCTGCCTTTGGACATTTGAGCATGGTCTTTTGATTTTTCTTCGCCTTCTTTCCATCTATAGCCTGCTTATTTGATAAGTTATGGTTTCAGCTCTTAGAAAGTTCGTGATAAACGTTTGTGTGAAATGTTACCACTACATTCGGTCATTTGGACTTGTAAACATCTTGTTCATACAAAGTGTGACACTTATTATGTTATGTAAAAATAAAAGTGACTTGCATCAGTATGAAAAGCTAAATCCGTGCATGACCTGATACATATTTGGTGATTTTGTAACTTAGTGATTTTTACATAGACACGTCAGTTACTTTGCATAACCTGTATAACTCTATAAAAAACGTGTCCTTCAATAACTGAATCATGCCAACATTTTTACTCAAGAATTTCAATACTTATCAGGACCATTTTAAGCACATTACAATATACCATCATTTATTTACCATTCGTAAAACATGCGTAGTTGCAACACTACCATTCAGTTAGACTTTACATTTCTAGACTGTTTTTTCTCTCAAAGGTTGCTTATATTTACAGACAACACACTACACCTAAGTCTATCTTAACAATGGCAAACAGGAATACCAACGTTTGCAAACAAGTGTAGTTAAGCACTTTGATTTTTGACATAATTCACAGAAAGCAACAGTGAATCATCAAAACGTTGCTAGTTTTTTAGTTTCCGAAAGGATACATTTTTTACTTATCACACTGGTCCTCGCAAACAAACCAGTAACGTTATTCATCTGAACACTTTCAACAAAGCTATGTCTTTGTTGTTTTTATTTAGACAATCTTTTGTTTTCATAGTTTTGATCTGTTCATGTCAACTTTCTTCTGTATATCTTTCTCAGATTTCATAAAATCACGCATTTACCTTTAAAACCTTCTTAATGCCATCAATGTATTTATTACTTATCCGTTATTTGTTATACTGTATGTCATATTTTTGAGTTTATACCATTCATTTTTATAGAAAGTTTCAGAAACTCACATTTACATGGAATTATGATACATTTTACTTTTAATGATCTCCAGGAGCGAGTGCTGGTTTAACAGGGGTAAACTGTTATCATGCCACAATCCTGAAGGTTTATAAGCCAAACAAGAGTCCTTCAACACCTCACACCATACTGATTTCGAGTTCACTGATACTGAGTTCAAATTGTAAAAACAGTAGTAAGAAAACTAGTACAATCGTCACTTATAGTTTTGTCATATGATGATGATATGTTGTTTCATCTTTCAGGTGTTTGTTGAAGTATTTTGGCACAACTGTTTATTCCAATCTTTAATCAGCCATACATGACAAAAGTTTTTGTTCTTGTTTATTTTAGTTTAACTCATCACACTAATTTATGCAAACAGAAATTGTCCGATTTCACGTTTTCATGATTCAAGTGCACAACACATTGCGATTACTGTCTCAACTCGTTCTCTGATTTATCTAGAATATCTACAAAGTAACGATTGTTAAGATCTTCATGCACAGGGCTTACCCACAGAGTGTTTGCCCTGGTCTCATAAAAACAACCATTTACACTCAAAACCTATGGCTTCTCTGTCTTAATGTCATCAATTTATTATTTTGTCTACATCATCACCAAAATGTTTCACTATAAGAGTGTGCAAACTGTTTTACTTCGGTCTAGATTTTTATAGAAAGCTTCAGAAAATGTCGGGATGCTAACATTTACAAGAATGATGAAGCATTTTACCTTTAAATGGTCCAAAGAGTATGCGTTGGTGTACAAGTACTATCTTTGTTGCAACCATCAAGAATATTATGTTTGTAACAAGAATTATATCAAACATATGTTGCGCGTGTTCTAAACGATGATATTGCAGAGAAACTATTCAAAAGAGAACCAACTTTAACATACATTTTATAGGGCCCCTTGATTTTAAAAAACAGCAAGCTGGACCCAGTGTTTCTAACAAACAGTTATAATCACATCACAAGCCTAAATGTTTAGAAACATAAATCTTTTTGAAGACCTCACACAATAGGTGTCACGGTAGGAAATCCTCTGTTTCCTCCGTGTCATGTGTGTGTGTGTTTGTTTGTTCACTCACCTCTGCCATGTGCTCGTTTGATTAAGTGTTGTCACCTGTGTATGATTGCCTCGCTCCAGCTGGTCCTCATTACCCATCAGCTACATATACTCACTCAGTTCTCTTCCTGTTGTCAGATCCTCATTCATGTTCCAGCCACACAGTTTGGATTATCGTCTCCCGTGTGCGTGTATTTGGATTAGTGTTTCGTGTTGTCGTCTTCGTGTGAGTGTTCCGGTCTGTTCCTGGTTTCATCCATTGGCCATCTTCACACTCACCACCGACTTCACCAACCAACACTTCTCACGCCACCGTAGACCTTCGATCACCATTGCCAACATCCTGGACTCAGTCACTTTCTATGTTGTTTCACTGTATTACCATCATTCATAATAAATCTGTGTTGATCGCCTGCGCTTGCTTCCTCCACTTTATTGTATCGTTACAGAAGGATCTGACCATCATGGAAGCAGCAGGCGATCGCTCCCCATCTCATCTGGAGGAGTTTTTGCAAACGCATCCGTGGGTCGCATGGATCGTCAAGACAAGGCGATAGATGAGATGGGTCGAGCTTTCCAAGCGATGGTGACGAAGGTTTCCGAGCTCGCTCTCCAGGCTCAACAACATCTTCCACCGCCGCCCACTGCGCCCCCACGCCACCCACACCTCCGATCACCACTGGGGGTTTTCCCCAGTCCGAGCCACACCTCCCCATGCCAGAGAAGTATGCGGGTGAGCCAAGATTTTGTCGATCATTTCTTTCTCATTGTTCTCTGCACTTCGCCTTGCAGCCCCGCACGTTCACCACCGAGGAGATGAAGGTGGCGTTCGTACTTTCCCTACTTACGGGGAGGGCTGCCCTCTGGGAGACGGCGGTGTGGGAGAACCAAGATCGCTGCTGTGCTTCGTTCCATACCCTTTCGGAGGAGATGAGACGGGTTTTCGACCGCTCCGTCGCCGGGAGGGAGGCGGCCAGGCTTCTAGCGGACCTACGTCAAGATGATAGGTCCGTATCAGACTACTCTATTGAGTTCCGCACCCTGGCGGCGGAGTGTAAGTGGAACGAAGAGGCGCAGTGGGATCATTTCCTGCATGGGTTGGCTGACCGCATCCAGCAGGAGATTCGAGCCGTTGAACTTCCCTCTTCACTCAACGGACTTATCGAACTCACTATCAAGATAGACAACCGGCTCAACCAAGCAGCCAGACGGAGGGAGAGGACCACTCGCACAACCTGTCCAGAGGTTCAGCACCGGCGGCCAGAGGTTGCGGTCAGCCCACCTGGAGATCTGGAACCCATGCAGGTGGAGCGAGCTCGGCTCTCCCGGGAGGAGAGGATCAGGCGGAGATCCCTTGGACTGTGTTTATACTGTGGCAGCCCAGAACATCACATCCAGCGCTGCCCAGTAAAAGGATCAAGCCCGATAGTAAATCTGAGGCTACTATCGGGTGGGATCTCTGCCAGGAAGACCTCATCAACATCGACACTCCTTCCGGTGAGACTACGGTGGTCTACCCACACACTGGATCAGCACGCTTTGGTGGATTCTGGGGCCGAGGGTAGTTTCATGGACATCAACTTCGCACATAAGATCAGGATTCCTCTCACCTCCCTCAAACATCCCATTGCACCGTTTGCACTTGATGGACACAAGCTACCAGTCATCACTCAGACCACCATCCCTGTTTCACTCATCACATCTGGTAATCATACGGAGAAGATTTCATTCCTCATCACAGACTCACCTCAGACTCCCATTGTTCTCGGTCACACTTGGCTCCACAAACACAACCCCAGGATCGATTGGCGTCTCGGATCTGTGGTTAGCTGGAGCGAGGAGTGTCATTTGTCTTGTCTTTTGTCTGCTGGTGTTAATGTTTCTGAGTCTGTGTTTCAGGGGGAAGCAGTGGATTTGACTAACGTGCCCGCGGAGTACCACGACCTGAAGGAGGTGTTCAGTAAGTCTCGGGCTGATTCTCTTCCTCCTCATCGTCCTTATGACTGTGCGATAGAGTTATTGCCAGGTACCTCTCCGCCTAAGGGCAAGTTATATTCCTTGTCTATTCCAGAGACGGCGGCCATGGAGAAATATATATCCAGTTCTCTAGCAACGGGGTTCATTCGCCCTTCCTCTTCTCCAGCGGGGGCGGGGTTCTTTTTTGTGGGAAAGGAGGACGGATCCTTGCGACCTTGTATTGATTATCGAGGGTTGAACAACATAACGGTAAAGAATACTTATCCTTTGCCGCTTATGTCTTCAGCCTTTGAGAGGTTGCAGGGAGCGTCCGTTTTCACTAAATTGGACTTACGTAACGCTTATCATTTGGTCCGTATTAGGGAGGGGGACGAATGGAAGACTGCTTTTAACACCCCTCGTGGCCATTTTGAGTACTGCGTGATGCCTTTCGGGCTATCTAACTCGCCGGCAGTCTTCCAAGCACTTGTTAATGACGTTTTGCAAGACATGGTCGATCAGTTCATATATGTTTACCTGGATGACATATTGATTTTTTCTTCGTCTCTCCAGGAACACGTGCAACACGTACGACGAGTGCTTCTGCGGTTGCTAGAGAATGGATTGTTTGTCAAGGCGGAGAAATGCGTTTTTCATGCACAGTCTGTTTCTTTTCTAGGACACATCATTTCGACTGAGGGTGTTCGCATGGATCCTGAGAAGGTTAAGGCTGTGGTAGATTGGCCATCCCCAGAGTCTCGCAAGGCCCTGCAGAGATTTCTGGGGTTCGCCAATTTTTATCTGCGTTTCATTCGCAATTTCAGCCAACTAGCCGCGCCTCTGACCGCTTTGACCTCCCCTAGTTTGACGTTCAGGTGGTCAGACGCAGCTGAGGCTGTGTTTGCCAAACTGAAAAGCTGCTTTGTTTCAGCTCCTATACTTGTCACCCCTGATCGCTCACGTCAATTCATAGTGGAGGTCGATGCGTCAGAGGTGGGGGTAGGAGCAGTGTTATCCCAGCGCGCATCCTCAGACGGAAAGGTTCATCCTTGCGCGTATTATTGTATTAAGTGTAAACTTTATGTCAGTGACTTTGTAATTCAGTTTGTTTCGTTTCTATAGGTTATGTAACATTTGTCAAACTCTTTATCGCTTAAGTTATTGTGCAGTAAGTGTTAGATAGTTAACTTTTTAATTACTTCAGAAAATAAAAAAGTACATCTCAGATCCCCTGACAGTTAGCACATCATACATGTTGGTAATCTCTTGAAAATTGTTGCTAGACGATTAAGGGAACACAGCAACACAGTGAAGTTTGTTTTAGATTTACTTACTAAAACCTTCACCGTGAAACAGTAAATATAGGAACAATGTAATGTTTGAATATGTATATTCTAGCCTGACGTTGCCATACTCAATTCTAGTCAGAATTTGAGTCTGATACCGCTCCATTGAGCTATAATTATGAGGCGTGTCTCAACCGAAAAATGCCTCTGCACTCAATTGGATAGACCTACGACCAATCAGAGCAACCGAGTGTGTAACGTATGTTGAAATTACGTCTTTGCAGCCTGACCGAACTGGTAGTTATTTCGCTACAATGACACTAACATTGTGATTATACCGAGTTAGCGAATGTACATCAACACCTATTATGTTTACAACATTTCGTTTATATCACAACATGAAGTATTTACTAAGTCATAGAGTAAGACTATCTCTTACCATTTGTACGTTAGGTGAACTTCATCCACGACGATACCCATTACGTTTGCTTGAAAATATTGGAGCCTAGCATGTCCCTTGACTTATTCAGCAACCACGATTCCGGGCTTCCGAAAAGAAGCTGGCAACGACCGCTAATTATATCCATCTCGTCGTGCACGCTGAGTTGCATCGCCGTGATAACGTTAGCCATTTCAGTTGCGACCAACTTTTGCCGAATAGGACATCAACAAATGCCCTGCTCGCGTTTCTCTGTTCCTCTTTTAAAATCAATGCTCTGTCGATATCTTTTAGTACAGACTCAATGTCAGAATCCACACATCTGAACTCTACAGCGGCAGCCATTCAACACACGCGCTCTTTGGTGACGTGGTTCATTACGTTACTGTTGATTATCTGTCCATCATTGTATAAAGCCCGCCCTGACAATTTGATTGGTTCGACCAGCATTTGTCCTAAAATAGTAGCTCCTCAACGCAGAAACCCCAGACCCATCTTCCCGTTTACAAAATCATGTGGGCGGGGCTAAGATGGGCTGGCACCCAGGCTATGTATATTCATCAATTACATAAAAAATATACGTCTACAGCATAATAAAGATTGTTTAGCTTTAACGTAGTAATCCGTTCAACATAATGCGGTGTACCTAAGTATGTAGTTGCAATGCTATGAAACAGAGCCTGACAAAACAGGAACGTGTGTTGGTTTGTTAAAAAGCTTGTAAATTAAGATGCAAACATCTACAACTTTGTAATGTTTGAAATAGTTTGGACACATTTAAAATCGGTACCAATAGATTAAAAACATCTATATTCTGTTGAAGTTGTATCTACCTAGTTGTAGCATTTCAGTACCGTCCCTTAATGTCAGTTCAGTCAGAACAACTTTTGTCATACACAATTGTTTAAAGATTAGAATAAACAACTTGCGTCTAAAATACGTCAACAACCCCTACAAACGCGACATGTCATTTATACAAACGAACAGTTTATACAATGTACTAGTTGAGCATTAATAGTATATCTTGCAACTGTTTTTACTATTTGAGCTCATGTGCGTATATTTTTTAAAGTTTTCCAGATAGATGAAATCCCTATTGTAACGATACAATAAAGTGGAGGAAGCAAGCGCAGGCGATCAACACAGATTTATTATGAATGATGGTAATACAGTGAAACAACATAGAAAGTGACTGAGTCCAGGATGTTGGCAATGGTGATCGAAGGTCTACGGTGGCGTGAGAAGTGTTGGTTGGTGAAGTCAGTGGTGAGTGTGAAGATGGCCAATGGATGAAACCAGGAACGGACCGGAACACTCACACGAAGACGACAACACGAAACACTAATCCAAATACACGAACACGGGAGACGATAATCCAAACTGTGTGGCTGGAACATGAATGAGGATCTGACAACAGGAAGAGAACTGAGTGAGTATATGTAGCTGATGGGTAATGAGGACCAGCTGGAGCGAGGCAATCATACACAGGTGACAACACTTAATCAAACGAGCACATGGCAGAGGTGAGTGAACAAACAAACACACACACACATGACACGGAGGAAACAGAGGATTTCCTACCGTGACACCTATTGTGTGAGGTCTTCAAAAAGATTTATGTTTCTAAACATTTAGGCTTGTGATGTGATTATAACTGTTTGTTAGAAACACTGGGTCCAGCTTGCTGTTTTTTTAAAATCAAGGGGCCCTATAAAATGTATGTTAAAGTTGGTTCTCTTTTGAATAGTTTCTCTGCAATATCATCGTTTAGAACACGCGCAACATATGTTTGATATAATTCTTGTTACAAACATAATATTCTTGATGGTTGCAACAAAGATAGTACTTGTACACCAACGCATACTCTTTGGACCATTTAAAGGTAAAATGCTTCATCATTCTTGTAAATGTTAGCATCCCGACATTTTCTGAAGCTTTCTATAAAAATCTAGACCGAAGTAAAACAGTTTGCACACTCTTATAGTGAAACATTTTGGTGATGATGTAGACAAAATAATAAATTGATGACATTAAGACAGAGAAGCCATAGGTTTTGAGTGTAAATGGTTGTTTTTATGAGACCAGGGCAAACACTCTGTGGGTAAGCCCTGTGCATGAAGATCTTAACAATCGTTACTTTGTAGATATTCTAGATAAATCAGAGAACGAGTTGAGACAGTAATCGCAATGTGTTGTGCACTTGAATCATGAAAACGTGAAATCGGACAATTTCTGTTTGCATAAATTAGTGTGATGAGTTAAACTAAAATAAACAAGAACAAAAACTTTTGTCATGTATGGCTGATTAAAGATTGGAATAAACAGTTGTGCCAAAATACTTCAACAAACACCTGAAAGATGAAACAACATATCATCATCATATGACAAAACTATAAGTGACGATTGTACTAGTTTTCTTACTACTGTTTTTACAATTTGAACTCAGTATCAGTGAACTCGAAATCAGTATGGTGTGAGGTGTTGAAGGACTCTTGTTTGGCTTATAAACCTTCAGGATTGTGGCATGATAACAGTTTACCCCTGTTAAACCAGCACTCGCTCCTGGAGATCATTAAAAGTAAAATGTATCATAATTCCATGTAAATGTGAGTTTCTGAAACTTTCTATAAAAATGAATGGTATAAACTCAAAAATATGACATACAGTATAACAAATAACGGATAAGTAATAAATACATTGATGGCATTAAGAAGGTTTTAAAGGTAAATGCGTGATTTTATGAAATCTGAGAAAGATATACAGAAGAAAGTTGACATGAACAGATCAAAACTATGAAAACAAAAGATTGTCTAAATAAAAACAACAAAGACATAGCTTTGTTGAAAGTGTTCAGATGAATAACGTTACTGGTTTGTTTGCGAGGACCAGTGTGATAAGTAAAAATGTATCCTTTCGGAAACTAAAAAACTAGCAACGTTTTGATGATTCACTGTTGCTTTCTGTGAATTATGTCAAAAATCAAAGTGCTTAACTACACTTGTTTGCAAACGTTGGTATTCCTGTTTGCCATTGTTAAGATAGACTTAGGTGTAGTGTGTTGTCTGTAAATATAAGCAACCTTTGAGAGAAAAAACAGTCTAGAAATGTAAAGTCTAACTGAATGGTAGTGTTGCAACTACGCATGTTTTACGAATGGTAAATAAATGATGGTATATTGTAATGTGCTTAAAATGGTCCTGATAAGTATTGAAATTCTTGAGTAAAAATGTTGGCATGATTCAGTTATTGAAGGACACGTTTTTTATAGAGTTATACAGGTTATGCAAAGTAACTGACGTGTCTATGTAAAAATCACTAAGTTACAAAATCACCAAATATGTATCAGGTCATGCACGGATTTAGCTTTTCATACTGATGCAAGTCACTTTTATTTTTACATAACATAATAAGTGTCACACTTTGTATGAACAAGATGTTTACAAGTCCAAATGACCGAATGTAGTGGTAACATTTCACACAAACGTTTATCACGAACTTTCTAAGAGCTGAAACCATAACTTATCAAATAAGCAGGCTATAGATGGAAAGAAGGCGAAGAAAAACCAAAAGACCATGCCCAAATGTCCAAAGGCAGGCCGTGAAAAAAGTGAATGTTTTTTCAGGTGTACGAGGTGTCCCAGGAACTCGCATTGTTTTCAATCATCACCAAAGGTTATGATGTTGTCTAGATACAATAGAAAGTGTAGGCATGTGCCAAGATTCTTGTCGATCAGAAAGTCAGCAGCAAATTCAACAATTTCACGCACATTGATTTGGTCCTTCTTTGTCGCTACGGCAACACATACATCTATTACATATGCAGACATGAGGAGGATGTTAGCAATGTCAAACTCCTCCTCATCATCACATTCATACATAGCATCTAGGGCTTTTTTGATGAACACATTGATCGGTTCATCGGCGTTAACAGACACTTGAACCATCTTATCAAAAGATTTGTCCAGACTTTTCACGACATCTGTTTTTTTCTTGAGGTTGGTTACGCGCACGGCATCAGTTTCGCAGTAATTTTGCGGCAAGCACACATCAGCATTTGCAGATATTACCGCATAAAAAATATTAACAAGCTCACTCCTGCAGTGTTCTGAAAGCATTTCTTTAAAAACTGGAGGACCGCACACGTACGGCATCTTGCATTTGTGATCACGCTCAAGTGACATTTGTTCTCTCCTTTCAAGAATCCGCAGCGTCGTAGACAACTTTACACGATGTATGTCCACAAGTCTCTCCCTTATTTTGTTAAGCTTCCGGTCGTGCTTGCACCGTCCTCAAAAATAGCGTCTGCAACTCCTTGAATCCTGCACAGTTGAGCTATGCCGTGTTAAAAACTTTGCTTTAAACAATTTAATGGAGAATTCCTTAAAGTAGCCTTCAAATTTGCCGCTAAACGAACATGCCAGAGTGTCGTCTGAGTAGTGAGAGCTCCAAGTTTCAGGCTCTGATTTGAAACCTAAAAATCCTGACCCGGCCCCTCTAAACACAGCAATTCACACGCCCCTCATCACATAGTCAGCGGTGTGAGTTATGAAGCTATAGAATATTAAAGTGTCAGTGGGAAAAGTCTTTCCCCGTATTTTCTCTGTCATCCTCTCCGCTCTATGCACCCGTAGGAAAAGGAATTCTTGCTTCTTATTTGGAACGCTCACATTTTTCTTAACTTGTAAAACACGTGAAATAAAATCAGTTTCATAATGTACACAGCTAATATGAGGGTTTTTAGTTTCAGTCCTAATAGTTGTCTTTAAGCTGTTATTTTTTATAAATGAATAAGATCTTACACTTTACATTAAATTGGGTCAACAACTACAAATAAAATGGTAAATAATATGTCTCACTATGTAGTCTCTCTCCCAGTGCGATGGCTTAGATCGTAATGGATCTTGGAAACAGTAACCAGTTAAAGGTGGTGTGTGTAGAAATTAGCAGTATCTAGTGGTGAGATTGTAAAACTCATATGGTAGCTGTCGCAGGACAAACATGTCATCGTCTGAGACAGCGTAGGGAAGAAACGTGCTCTGTAGAGCAGTTTGTACGTTTAGGGCTACTGTAGAGATATGATGGCGACTTCCATATAAGGGGACCCGCGGTGTATGGAGATGAAAATGGGTCAATCTTAGGTAATAAAAACAATTCAGTTCATTATGTAAGGTCCTTATACACCATTGATAACATACTTATTTATATTATTGTCAAGGTCCCTTTTAAAAGTAACACAATGCACCTTTAACATATACAGCGTTCGATTCGCCTTCAAAATGACTACATTTCCCATAATGCCTCTAGTGCACTAAAGGATACGGAAGTCACGATAATCAAACTGCCGGTGTAACATGATGGTCTACGTGAGATCTTTGATTTGTCTTGTGGAGCTGTATATAATAAAGTGAGGTATTTTTATCTGAACTAACACTTAGATTTCACTCGTTGTTATACAACACACGATTTACCAGATTGTTTGTTTCTGTTTGTTGTGATGTCATTTTTTGTTTTTATGCTGTAAGTACTATTATATTCTCTGTTGTCATTTAAAGCTAAACATAACGGCAAGCATGCCGGTTTACAGTGAACCAAGCATCATGTATAGGTAAGGGTTAAAAATCAACTAGATATTGGAATCTTTCAAAATCAACTAGATGTTGGAATCTTTAAAAATAAATGAATAAGGTCAGATGTTTTGCGTACAACACAATAAATCAACATTAGTTGGTAATGATAGCAAAGTGTATCTTTATAGTATATACTGATTTATAAGTCTTATATTATGGTGTAACAAAACCAACTTGGCTTTAAGAATATACCTAGATGCTTCTGTGAGGGTATTTCATGTGTAAGACTCATCAGTTAGCCTATGTCTTTAGTGATTGTCTTATTCTTTTATTTGACCATTTTACAATAAAAAGTTTACTTGTGTTTTTATACATTGAAGAAATCATGCACATCGCTTTGTCAGCATCGAAGAAGTAGATGTTATTCTGGGTAAAGAGTAGTGCGAGTTTAATACACTTTATTAAAAAAAAACTTAACAGTTTACATAGCCAACAAATGTGTAAGGAGTTTGATTTTTAACTTCTGTCTTATAGACAGTACTAACGGAGAACAGCAGAGATGGTAACATTAGGGCATCAAAGCATGTAATGAAGTAAGATTGTGTGTTCATTGAATGTATCTAATTTGTTTGTCTTAATATTATTAAATATTAAATTAAATACAAAAGCACTAAAAGTTTCAGTGTTTCGGCTAAGGAGTGTGTGCATGTTTTAAAATGTTTTAGGTACTTGTATTTCAGGTGCAATAATAAATACTAGAGTTGATAAGTTCTTTCTGGAAGTCTGAAAACTATACTAAACCTAATATACTAATAACCTAAAGTTAAAAGTCTCAGTTTTTAGACAGGCAATGTTTTGTAATATGTGTCTTTTTGTCTTTACTTATGCTGTACTTATTAGTATGATGAAAGCAACGCTCCATGGAGCGACTGACTAAGGCATAACGGAAGCGAAGGAATGTCTCTCCTGACCTATGGAGACCTCCTCTAATGACTTTAGGATGGAGGGTCTTGAGATAATCGTATTAGGACGCTAATGATTTGCGAGTTAAAACAAAGACATTTCATCTTTGTTCAAATAACCCCGGCCAACCAGCAGACATCTCTCTCTCAGGACTGCAGCTTGAAGGAAAAGGACCACACTCTGGGTATGTATCAGTATTATCACAGAGTGTATTGAACAATTTATTTGAAAAACATAATTTCTGTTGTGAGAATCAGGTCATCTTCACAAAAATGCAGAATAGGACATTTAAAATGACGCATTGTTTTTTACTCTCTGGAGAAAATACACCAAAAATGTTTATCTTGACAGAATTCATTGTTCATTATTCTTCTAGATTGTATTTCATCTACCCCCGTGAAAAAAAAACTTTTTTATTCTGTTGATAATTTTGAAAATGTTTTTTAATCAGACATAGTGCTAAGATTTTTAGAGGAATTTAATTTTAAACATCTTTTATAGTCTTACTTTATTTAATTACAGTTTAATTTTACCATGAATATAGCTTAAGAAACCGGTATGGCTTTTTAAAGAAAAGAAGAACACTTAATTTCTTTAAACATTTTACCTAAAAATTTGTGTTTAATGAAACTATTCAATGAGAGGATTTCACAATATATATCGCGAGCCGCATTGGGCTATCCATGTTTGTGATTTTCGTAACTCTGATTTTCCCGGCTTTTATTATACATATTGGGGCCCGACTTATATAATTTATGATGGGAGCACGGAATGCGGTTTTAATAATGGCCACTTGTGTAAACACTGTTTTTATTGTTTCAGCATAGGAGGACATGATTTAAGGGGCCCCGGAGATAACCCAGGTCATAAAAATGTCAACGCTATGTGACCGTTCCGGTTAAAAGTTCAACACGTCGATTAACCCTGTCAGAGGCCGGAAGCTTTGTAATGTTCCAGCTTGGATTAATAGGGTAGGAGTACATGATTTAACGTGCCCCGGAGATAACCCCGGTCATAAACATGTCAACGCTATGTGACTGTTCCGGTTAAAAGTTCAACGCTTCGTGGGCTGTCCGGTCAAAAGTTCATCCCTCCCCCAGGAGGTCAAAGGTTAGTCCCACCCTCGCAGGTTAAAAGGTTAACCCCTCCCTCGAAGGTCAAAGGTTAGCTCCTCCCTCAGAGGTCAAATGTTAGCCCCTCCCCTAAGGTCAAAAGGTTAGCCCCCTCCCCTAAGGTCAAAAGGTTAGCCCCTCCCCTAAGGTCAAAGGTCGCCATCAATCATTTTGACAGTGTGTGGCCCATATTTACTACTGACGCCCTTCACAGTCTCTCTCAATCCACTGAAATTTACTCTCACGGTTAGGGGGTGTACTTTTCTCTTCTTGCTTTTTCTTGCACGAGAGAAAATCAACATTACATGTAAACACAACAGCAGTGGGTTTTCTCCCATTTTTACTTACTGTATGAGAATCCCATTCATTTGCAAAATGAGCATGTTTTATAACTTAAGGTACTCACTTTCATTTGATCCAAAAGCAGGTCTGCATGGAACATAGCATCCTCTGCTGCACCAGTGTCCTGCTCAGCCATCTTAATTGTACAACTAAATTGCTGACGTTAAAAGTCTATTGAAAAATTAAGTGAGTTTAGACATTTAGTGAGTGACCAAATAACACCACAAAATATTAATATTTAATATATTAATACTGCAAATGACAATAGCTCTTACATAATTACATTGTTGTACATTTTGTTGTCAACGCGTCTTACCTGCTTGATGAATTCCGAAGAGGATAAAGTGAGTTGTCTTCTTCGGTCTTTATTTGGCGATTCGCATCGATTTGGTGCAGTACTGCCACGTACTGTGAGGAGGAAGTCGTGGTCATAAGCAGGTCATTAACAGGCATTTTCCCAGAATTTCAACAGCTGAAAAAAACAGTATTAATCCTGTGAAGAGTTATTTAGCGTTTTTCCCTTCTTCAAATTAAAGTTTAGCAAATTACGGTGACGTCACGTGACGTCTTATATTCGGGTATTTTTTTTCTTTCGGTAGTGTAGACAAATTAATGCTTTTTACCGTGTAAATAATAATATTTTTTACATTTCAAATAATTAAATCAAAATTGCTAAGTGATCGTCAGTACAACAGAATGCCATTTTGGTTTAATGAAAATTTAAATATTATGGATCTTACAGCGATTGCGTGTGGAATAGGTCAACATCCGGGTATTTCGCCACTGGAACGCGTTAACGCAAACGTGTAAGATTCACGTCTCTCAAACGTGTAAGATTCACGTCTGAAGGTGTTAAACTGTGACATCTACACGTTTTACAACGTGGACCAACGTGAGTATTTCACGTCTGGTCACACTTGCTGTTTTGACTCCCGTAATCATTGAGCTAAACAATTTTCATAAAGAGGATGTTAAAAAAATCTTTAAGATGTTCGATCTTTACAAAATAAATTAATGCTCAGCCCACAAAAAAGCCGATCAAATGATTTGTGTACAAAACAAAAAAATCGACACTTTTTGGAAATACTTTTGTAAAGGAATTTAATACCTAAGAATCATAAATTAGCATTTGTCTTACAAAAAAAATGTAATCATTATTGTGCTTTGTTTGCAGAAGTCATGTACCGCACATTGTCAAACCTGAAGAAGTGTATCTTCCTGCAATCTGGGTAAAGAAGGTGTAACTTCTAATACACATTATTTAAAAACATAAGAGTCATGTTCATTATTTATCTTTGTGTAATTTGATTTAAATTACAATATTGAATGTATTGAATTTGTTACATTTTGTATGAGGTAATTTCTTGTATGGGTTAATTTGCCTAATATTAGTATTAGATATAAAAGCACAAGTGTTTTGGCTTAAAAGTGACAGCATGTTTTAAAAATGTTTCAGGTACTGGGGCTTGGATTGTTTGAAGTAGTAAAGAATAATGGCAAATAATGAAGCAGGCAATAAAAAATACTTGACCAAGAAGTTTTGGAGCTTAACATTTTTGTAGTTTGTAATTGCTTTTTTATTTAAGTTGGTAATTTGAAAATCTTTCTGGAAGTCTGAAATCTTCCAACATATTTTTTTCACATCTCGATTTGAATGTTAAAAATCTTAGTTCTTGGATTTGTGATGTTTTGTAATATGTGTTTTTGCCCTACTTATGCATTTTATGTAAATATATTTTTAACTGGATTTGTATTTGTATGCTCTTATTCTGCAGGCTCCAGACCTGGAGATTGAAGTTCCTAAAGGTTGATGTTTATCAAGCTTGTGACCTTATCGCATGGTGTTATTTTTTTACATTTATATATCTAATACACATTTGCACATCTGTAAACATAAATTTAATATTTTGTGGGCTATTTTTTATTTTATTTAACCAGTTGTTGTATATTGAAATCTATTACATTTTATGCACTCCAAATGTAAATGTTTTGTTTTAATTGCATCTTTATTGTTTAAAACAATTTAATTAATGTGGGTTTTTGTTAGCTTTTATGTTATTCTTGTATTTTTTGGCTATTTATTTGTTTTTGTTTTTTATTATCCTTCTGTTAATTTGCCAGATTTTGACCTTCTATTTGTTTTTCCTGTAATCTCACTTCAATTATTTTCTTTGTTTCTCAATGATACATTTTTGTCACAGTCCCAATTTGTTCCTGCTTGTTTCTCCACTGTCAGGTGAGGATAATAACAAACACAGTTCAGGTGAGAGAGTGAAAAGGATTATGGGAAATAAAGTCCAAATGGATGATGAACGGGGAACCGTTCATCATCCATTTGGACTTCATTTCCCATAATCCTTTTCACTCTCTCTGTGTTTGTTATTATCCTCACCTGACAGTCATCCCCCTCATCACTCCATTGTCTAAATACCCTGCTTTTCCCTTTGTCTAGGTCAGTTCTTGTTTATAGTGATGTGTTGTGTGTTTTGCTATTTACCAGTTTCCATGTTCCTTGTTTTATATTAATTAAAGATTATCATTTTGGATTCATCATGATCTCCATCTCATCCTTTATCCTCCACCACACCAACCGTATCAATTTCACAGTATAATTATATGTTGTTTGAGTTATGGCTATGTTCTGGGGGTTCTGGATAAGTTGTGGGTGAGTCTCAAATGTTCTGGGAACTTTACTAGGCAATGTCCTTAACACCAGCGGGGTCGTTCTGGGAACATAAAATTTCTACATAAAATATGGTTCCCTTAACATTTCCAGAACGTCCTGAATGTTCCGTGAAGGTCTGCCAAATAACGTCCTTCAACCTTTTAAAGAACTCCACATCACGTCAGTCTTGGAACGTTCTGGGAACTTTACTGGGAAACGTCCTTAACACCACTGGGGTCGTTCTAAGAACATTATGGGAACGTAAAGTGTACATAAAATATGGTTCCCTTAACATTTCCAGAACGTCCTGAATGTTCCGTGGAGGTCTGCCAAATAACGTCCTCCAACCCTTTAGGGAACTCCACAACACGTCCGTCTCATAACGTTCTGGGCAACGTCCTTAACACCAGCGGGGTCGTTCTAAGAACATTATGGGAACGTAAAGTGTACATAAAATCTGGTCCCCTCAACATTTCCAGAACGTCCTGAATGTTCCGTGGAGGTCTGCCAAATAACGTCCTCCAACCCTTTAGGGAACTTCACAACACGTCCGTCTCATAACGTTCTGGGAACTTTACTGGGCAACGTCCTTAACACCAGCGGGGTCGTTCTAAGAACATTATGGGAACGTAAAGTGTACATAAACTATAGTCCCCTCAACATTTCCAGAACGTCCTGAATGTTCCGTGGAGGTCTGCCAAATAACGTCCTCCAACCCTTTAGGGAACTCCACAACACGTCCGTCTCATAACGTTCTGGGCAACGTCCTTAACACCAGCGGGGTCGTTCTAAGAACATTATGGGAACGTAAAGTGTACATAAAATCTGGTCCCCTCAACATTTCCAGAACGTCCTGAATGTTCCGTGGAGGTCTGCCAAATAACGTCCTCCAACCCTTTAGGGAACTCCACAACACGTCCGTCTCATAACGTTCTGGGAACTTTACTGGGCAACGTCCTTAACACCAGCGGGGTCATTCTAAGAACATTATGGGAAGGTAAAGTGTACATAAACTATGGTCCCCTTAACATTTCCAGAACGTCCTGAATGTTCCGTGGAGGTCTGCCAAATAACGTCCTCCAACCCTTTAGGGAACTCCACAACACGTCCGTCTCATAACGTTCTGGGAACTTTACTGGGCAATGTCCTTAACACCAGCGGGGTCGTTCTAAGAACATTATGGGAACGTAAAGTGTACATAAAATATGGTCCCCTTAACATTTCCAGAACGTCCTGAATGTTCCGTGGAGGTCTGCCAAATAACGTCCTCCAACCCTTTAGGGAACTCCACAACACGTCCGTCTTATAACGTTCTGGGAACTTTACTGGGCAACGTCCTTAACACCAGCGGGGTCGTTCTGAGAACGTTATGGGAACGTAAAATTTCTAGGGGGGCTGCGCTTTCTCCCACGAAGACAGGTCTTTAAATCATGCTTTAAACTGTAATGTATACCTTAAGCTTTCTTCTATCTAATGCATGCATCAATCTCTCTACTCTTAATAAACTAGTAAATACAAAACCATATATGTGGCACTTTGTTAAACATGCAATTTTAGAGCTGTCATGCATATACTCCCAACTCAATGATTAAAATACTTTACATCAAAGCAACCCTAGGTGTATTAAGTAACATAAAGAGTTTAACATAGTAAAAGGAGTATTAAATAATAAACCACACGTTTATATTGCTCAGAAGAAATACAAATAAAATTAGGTGTATTATTTGGCTTATAAAGGTTGGATAATTTGCATCTTACACAACAATCCACTCAGTTTATCAGACGGGACCAAATTGGTCGCACTTTCGAGCCCTGCTACACTACTGTTACGAAGTAAAAGGCTTGCCAATCTTAGCCATTTTGTGAAGCCAAGTCAATCTCCATTTGTCTTTTACACCTTTATCGATCTCTGATACATTGGAACCTTCCTGCATTATAAGTATGTCCATGCTAGCTACGAGCATAGTGATATGGAGCATAGTGATCACAGAATGCTTACAGTGAAGAGAAGAATGTGCTTTCGCTCAACTCCAGGCTTTGATCACATCCCATGTAGTAAGTTTAATACACGTCTTTATGACAAGTGAATTTAAGAATTTTAAAATCTGTCATAGTGACGTTGAACTTTAACCCCCTGGGGTCCAAAAACGCGGGGCCGCGTTTTGACGTGTTTTTTCCTTATCATGGCAGAATCAACTTAACTCATTCACCGCCAGCCTTTTTGAGAAAAGTTGCCCACCTGCATTTTTGTGATTTTAACAAAATTTTCACAAAATTCCTTGCAGGAAAAATCATTTACTATAAATATATAAACATACAAATTATATTAAATTAAAGAACACACCCTCTGCTTTCAAACAAACAATAAACAAACAAACAAACAAACAAAATGGGGAAAAAACGTTTCATTATATATTTACTTTTTCTACTTAATTTAACCACTGAAATATGGATATTTCTCTTCAAAAATACAACATTTTGAGCAAAAAGCTTAAAAAATTGCGTTTTTGAGATCAGACTCAGAATGACTATCAAACATAAAGGCAGTTAAAATAAAACATAAACTCTTTTTAACTTCCGTTTTTGATAAATTCGATTTGTGGTATTACACGTTCACTTTGAAATTCGTCCAAAAAGGCATATTTATTAATTAAATATGAACTCATAAATGACGAGATAACTCGTCAATGGCGGGGAATGAGTTAAAATACTCCATCATTAATAATCATACACTTACGTGTTTGACATCATTTGAAACGGTAAAGGGTCTTCTTTAATATGTGTTCATTCACAATAACAACAGATCTTTGTGTTTTTGTCAAATAAAGAAAATAAACAGGGTGTGCATCCAGACATTTCTGTCTCTGCCAGCTGTCTCTCAAAACACGTTAAAAAAATCAATTGAAACTTTTAAACAAGCTAAATATAATCGAAAACAAATATTGCCTGTTTATGTAATCTGCATTGAAGTAAAGAGAGTACCGTTTTTCCTGGCTGACTTTATTATCTTTAATTTGGCCACGCCCACAGCTGTTGACATGGTAATGAAGACACGAGCTGTTCAACCATAACAAGCAAAGCGTAAAGTTTGATCAGATTTAAAGACTTTACCGCATGTTTGGACTATAAACTTTATACACACACGTGAGGAATATCTTCATTTAACGTTATGTCTGGACATTGAGGAAGAGAAGCGTTTATCTTTAATGTTACCTAAGAAGATCAATGGAGAACGCTCTGGAGCTGGATTAGAAGTAAGTAACGTCAACAGTTAATTTATACCATTTATATTTGTTATCATGTAACTTAATAGGCTATGCTCAAAAAAACTTTCTCATTGTTTACAAACGGACGCGATCTCACGTAATGGCGGATTTCACTGTTGCATGCTGTAACAGTGTTAAACTCAGTTATTCACTTATATCCTTCATGGAAACTTTCAGTAAGCCTGAACTGCTGTATCTTTTAAGTGTGTGCTGTAATATGATTCCATGTTTACATGCTTATTTACAAACTGCCTCATTATGCAGCTCATTATGCAGCTCATTATGCGAGCCTTTGTTTGCTTGCTGTCAATCAATCCTTCTCGCATACGGCCCCTCTAAACAAAAAGTGTCTTACAATTTCTAAATCAATACATTGTTTTATGTGAATAAGTAGGCAGGGTGATTGTCACATCATTTTAAAGAAAAAACTCTAGACTACTAGATTCTGTTTAGGAAAGTATTGTTAAAACATGTTTAGTATGGGTTTTGTGGACTTATATTAGTGACTTAAAATTTTTGCTTTTTTAAAAACCACGCATAAACATTTTTCTCTCAAAAATACAAACATGTACATACATGTAGCTCATATAATATTTTAGCCCAGTTTGTGCTGAACGCGGTGGTATGAGACACTTGCCATTATTATGTTTTAAAGCAACTGAAAAAAGACCAAATGTAAGAGCATGTCAGAACCTCTGAGAGTGTCCCAAAATGGTCGGACCCCAGAGGGTTAATTCATGGATATATCTTTAAATTTTAGGAAACGAAATTGGCAAATAGTCTGGAAATTTTTCTCCCTATTCAATTTTCTTTATTCCAGACAAATCCAGACTTGGAAAAAATCAAATTCCATACTTTTCCAAAACACGTAGGAACCCTAAGTTAAGAATATTTGTGTCGCTTTCGGATTACTTTATTATTATTCTAAAATGAAGAAACTAGTTGCAATATTGTAGGTGTGTTAAAACTTTTGACTAGCAGGGTTTACCGCAGAAAATTTGTTAGTTAAGGTGGTAGGGTTGGATGGGTGGGCGGGGCCGAGGGCGTGGCAATCAAAGGGGTATGCGTCGTGATGAAAATGAAAATATTTTAATAAAATAAATAAATAAAATATTTATTTTTAAAACACTCAAATAAAACTTAATTTTAAGAAACTATGACAAAAAATGAACACATACTAGATTATTAATGAATTCAATGTTTTTACCTCTAATGGGAATAGCTGCATGATGAAGTGAAACTAAAGGGTTAATAAACACAAACTAAAGCAGATGTTGTAGAACGTCTGGCGAACGATGATAAATAGCGCAAAAATTGTAAAAACTGATTATTTCCCACTATTAATTACATTATCTTATAGGAGTGTAACTACTGTAGCATGTAAATAATGCACATAAATAAAGTGAGCAAGAGCGCTCAACAATTATATCTAATCAACAAGCACGTGAAACCAGGTTGCAGGTTGCTAGCAGGTTGCTCAAACAAAAAAATCACCAGCTGACTTATTTTTTTCCAAGACTATAGACTAATACAATAACAGGCTGGCTTAAATAACCCCAAAACATAAGTCCACTTACAGTTCTCACTGACACGCGTTTATCAACTGGCTATCCTCCAGACATGACGGACCACGTCATGTCTCATTTCGGCCTTGTGGTGTGCGTGCACCTTCGTGGTGTGAAGCGCGACCGCGCTATTCTCCAAGATGTTTTATCAACTGGCTACTCCAGACAGTGACGGTCCGGACCACGTCTTTCTCATTTCGGCCGCGTGGCGCACGTCCCCGCTCGCGGTGTGATGCACGTACGCACTATTCTCCGAGATGCACTTGACGGCCTTGTGCAGCGAATTTTTTTATTTTTTGGATGACCTAGTTAAGGCGGAAGGGTTTCCAAGCTTAGGCGGGCCGCCTTAACTGAAATATGCTGCGGGAAACCCTGACTAGTAGTGTATTTGGAGAAAGGCAACTTACTGTACTGTCCACTACTTGTTTGGTAGATTGGTGTTGGCACTGTAACAGTTGTTATGGCTGGGGTCGAATCCTCCTCTGATTTTTCCTCTTCTATCTGTGGGACTGCTGAAGCATCTGATGAAAGGTCATTCAGGATCTTTCTGCATTCCAAAACATTAAATCAAATGTAAGCATCTAAAGGTGAACCAAATAATTAAAGGTGCAATGATATATTGGCCAATTATCGGACGATAAAAGTAATTTATCGGCTATTGACAGATCAAAAAACAACCGATAGTCATGGCCAATATATCCTGTCAATCAAAAGGGAACAGGGAAATGCAATGAATTTGAGCTCTGTGTATAGAAAATGTAAAGAAACATCTCTAGTTTAATGTTCAATATTAGGGGTGTCACGATTCTCCAAATCCTCATTTCGATTACATTTTCTATTCTAAGCCCATTTTTCAATTCTCGATTTTTACTTTTTTTTGAAGGAAAAAAAGCTATGCTATGCCATTATTATTTATTTATTTATTATTATTATAGTTTCACATTAACATGCACATTGCATGCTTTTCCTTGCATAGGGGTTTGTGGGGTTCACTTTACACAAGAAACATTGTAGAGAGAGGATTCCTTCTTGCATACACATGGACTTAATGCGCGCGTCTTGGACTCCTAGCATCTGATGGCGTGACACCATCGACAATCCCATTTTTTTTTTTTTGAAGTTCGAGGTTGTGACTTCATTTCGGTGACACCCTTATTCAATATTAATAGTCATTTTTGCGAATGAATAATATTCAGAATTTTTTTTCTTCAGAAATAAGTTAATGCAAGTTAAAATAACCACCAAACTATTGGTATTAACAGATCAGTGAAAAAATTTTATACACTCCCTGAAAAAAGTCAAAACCTCTGAAAACATGCCTAAGATTCACCCTGAGACTAAAGTTTTGATTATCAAGAGGCTGAAGACCAGATCCACTGCGGATTTGGCAGACACCTTCAATGTGTCTTAGAATCAAGAACAGAGGATAAAAAATATTTGAAGAGACTGGAGACGTTTTTCACAAGCCCAGGTCAGGCAGACCCCACAAGACAACTGCTCGAGGGGACTGTTTATTAGCTTGAAAATCTAAGGTTAGCCAATTTTCCATTGCAGCAGAGCTCCACAAGACCTGGTCACCTGAAGTGCCTGTGTCAACAAGAACAGTTTGTCGGATTTTGTCTCGAAATGGACTTCATGGTCGAATCGGTACCCAGAAGCCAGATCTAAACAAAAGACAATTGAAAAACCGTTTGGCATTTGCCAAGGCCCACAGCCTGCTAAAAGGATGGACACTGGAAAGAAGAAGGTGGATTTTTCAGATGAATCTTCTGTTGAATTACACCACAGTCACCTCAAATATTGCAGGAGACCTACTGGAGCCTGCATGGATCCGAGATTCACCCAGAAAACAGTGAAGTTTGGTGGCGGAAAAATCATGGTCTGTTACATCCAGTATGGGAGTGTGCAAGAGATCTGCAGGGTGGAACATCAATAGTCTAAAATACCAAGAAATCTTAGCTACCTCTTATATTCCCAACCATAAAAGAGGCCAAATTCTGCAGCGGGATGGTGCTCCATCGCATACTTCCATCACCACATCACGGTTTCTCAAGGCGAAGAAGATCAAGATGCTCCAGGATTGGCCAGCCCAGTCACCAGACATGAACATCATTAAGCATATGTGGGCTAGGATGAAAGAGGAAGTATGGAAGACGAAACCAAAGAACATTGATGAACTCTGGGAGGCATGCAAAAGATGCTTTCTTTGCTATTCCTGATGACTTCATCAATACATTGTATGAATCCTTGCCAAACCGCATGGATGCAGTCCTTCAAGCTCATGGAAGTCATACAAGATATTCAATTTGGATCTCACAGCACCACTACTTAATATGCTGAAATATTTTTTTTGTATTTGAAGTAAATTTGTTCAATTTCCGTATAGGCGACAAAACTTTTGTCTTGATTAAATGATAAATCTTTTTTTAAGTGAAACCAATTTATTTCAGTGCATTAAACATCATTTGGGAGGGTTTTAGCTTTTCATATTAGCTATTTCTAACACCAATTGATTAATTAAAAGTCAGGTGTTACTACAAAGTAGATAAGTGACAAGACTTTTGTCAGGGAGTGTATTGTTGCATATCTACAAATAATGCATATAAGAGGAAAAAACAAATATCATTTGAATCTAGAAATACATTTAGGTACCTGTATGAGGGCCGTCTAGACAGGAGCTCTCTCCTTTTTTGGGAATCTATCACACTGTCTACTGACTCTTGAGAATCATCACTTTCAGCAATGGTAGAAATCTAATACAAGATAAATCAGGTACACAAAAAGCAAAATAAAGGGAACAGCAAAAAAAGGCTTTCATGGGGCAATATTTTCACACAAAAAATCACATTTCAAACATACAAGTCTTCTATATTAGCAGCCCACAGTAGAGATATGAATCTTCACTGGGTGCTCAATTCCCTTGGGATTATTATGTTATCAATTCGATCCAATATCTCGGTGCACCGTGATGCATCATGATACGTTGCATCTTGTTTTTAAAATCACTGCACATTGCCACATTTATATCAATGAATGCCAGAAGTCTGATACAGTATATGAACTAGAAACTTAAAGGGGTCTTTGTAGAACTGTGTTCTAGATCTTTCTTTTTTCCTTCTACCTTTCCTTAGGTTTTCTGCTTTGCTGAGGGATGCCAATCCAGGGTTTCCCAACGCACTTTGCAGTTCGGGTGGCTCACCAAAGCTTGGAAACCCTACTGCCTTAACTAGGTTGTCAAAATAAATCAATAAATTCTCTGCACAAAAGGCTGTCAAGTGCATCTCGGAGAATAGCATGGACGCTATCTATCATTGTTCAACAGACGTTCTACAACATCTGCTTCAGTTTGTGTTTATTAAACCTTAAGTTTCACTTAGTCACGCAGCAATTCCCGTTAGAGGTATCTCTTAAAAACATTTAATTCATTAATAATCTGGTATGTGTTAATTTTCTGTCATAGTTTTTTCAAAATTAAGTTTTATTTGAGTGTTTTAAATAAAAATATTTTCATTTTCATCATGATGCATACGACCCGCTTTTGATTGCATAAACCAGCTTAACTAACAAATTTTCTTCTGAAAACCCTGCAATCAGTTTTTGATGTCAGCTTGAAGCACTTCAATACCTTCCTCCAAGGCTTTCTTCCACTGCTTACGAAGTTGCCTACTCTGTTGAATGAGGTGCTTTATCTCTTGTTGTATCACTTTTTTTGGCCTTTCCCTTCTTGTATACGAAAGCGTTCTGCTCCATACGGCCAGTAGATCAGAGGTGTGCCGACTTTTACCATTACCGGAACTGGGTCTGTTTGTCTCATTGTCCTCGGGGTCGCGACAGGGAGAGAAAAACAAAATCATATTAGTGTAAGGGCCGTTCACATGTAATGCAAGTGTCAAACAGTGTTATGGTTTAAATCAGCTTAGTTCCAGACAGGCTAACTATTGCGGTATAATTATGTTATCCACAGTTGAGGATTTAGCAAATTGGGGGCCCAATGCGAAGGTATATATGGGGTCACCTTCTGATCTTTAAGAGAAAATGAAACCTGTCGACCCGTTTGACTAAGGCTTGAAGCCCCACTGTCGTTGTTAATGCAGGTTCAGTGGCAAACGGGTCTATATTGCATACTATTCACAAGACCACGAGAAAACGCCAACATCGCAACCTGACCATACGTGCCAACCAGTTTGACTAAGGCTGGAGGCCCCACTGTCGTCGTTAATGCAGGTTCAGTGGCAAACGGGTCTGTATGGCATACTATTCACAAGACACATGAAAGCACCAAAATCGCAACCCGACCATAAGTGCCAGCCCGTTTGACTAAGGCCGGAAGCCCCACTGTCGTCGTTAATGCAGGTTCAGTGGCAAACGGGTCTGTATGGCATACTATTCACAAGATACAAGAAAGCGTCAAAATCGCAACCCGACCATACGTGCCAACCCATTTGACTAAGAATACAATTACTATCACAATACAATCCACCACGTAAACTGCGATCACAAAATTCTGGTAACTTAATTATCCCTAGAATATCAAAAGTGTCTAAAGGTGGTAGATCCTTTTCCTACTTAGCCCCTAAGCTCTAGTGATGGAAATTTTCGTTCATTTAGGTGACTCGTTCATTTTCAGTTCATTCACCAAAATGATTCGTTCAGACTCGTTCACTTTTCATTCAGTGACCATTTCTTAATTTTACATAAATACGCCAATAGGTGGCGAAGATGTGTCATTATGTGTTATAGGACAATGAAAGACTTTTTGCAAAAACTCATTAGTTTTTAATAAAGCTCAAATTGTGAAATACTAAGCATAATTTTATTAAGCTATAGAATACATTAAGACACACGTACATTTATAGTACATCTAATCTGGATTTGTTGTAAATAAAGACTCCCGTGCATGCCTCCTCTGGTTCAGTCAGTCATCAGATCCTCGTTCACGAATCATATAATTTCGGTCATGTCGTTCAAGACTTCGTTCAGACGCAGATGACTGATTTAAGTTCAGTGATAGGGTGGATTAAATAGATATATAAAACTATATTAAACAGAAATACCACATTTTTCAACAGTAATTACCTTGATTATCATTTGTATTAAGGCAAATAGCCCGCCTAAACATGGTTACTATAACTTTACTAAAATAAAACCACATGATTCTTTCACAATTTGTTTACGTTGCACTCGCTTTCTATACGATCTCTCTCATTCATTAGGTTGTAACTTGTATCAGTCATTCAGTTTGTTTAAGAACGCGATCTCTCTCTCTCTCGTTTGTTCAGACTCAAAACAGCGGCTCGGTCAGTGAAGGGCGTATTCATTCAGTACGTTGAGCCAATCATATGCTCGGCCACAGCTTATACTCGATTGCCATTGGCTCGTAGTTTTGTCACTCTTTGAAGGCGGAAAGAAAGCCGCGCTTCATTTGTCCGTGCTCCTCAAGAAGGGAGGGAATTTTCAGTGAACGAGAAATTTGAGTCAATGGATGGCGTGAACGAGAACGATTCGTTCACCTAAAAGATTCGTTCAAAAAGAACGATTCGTTCACGAACGTAACATCACTACTAAGCTCTGAAATGATTTAATAATGTTCGAGTATCAGACACAGTCGATCAATTTAAAGCTAAACTTAAGACATTCTTCTTTAACAAAGCATTCACATAAAATGTCCAGTAAATGTAATTATCCTGCAATAGTTATTTTGACTAGAACAAAGCATTACATACCTCATATGGGTAATATGCTATTGCCGCAATAGGTAGCCTGTCTGGAACTGAGGGAATATTAAACCACAATACTGTATGACACTTGCATTACATGCGAATGGCCCCTACGCTAATAGCATTCTGTTTTTCAATTCCTGTCTCGTCTTTGACTCCGAGGACAATGAGACAAACAGACCCAGTTCCTGTTGCTGTGAAGGTCATCACACCACTGATCCACTGATGCCCAGCCAATGCAAGTCCACCACCGACTGAACCAGTTTAATCTGCTTACACAGATAGCAAAAAATATCCGCATGGCTTCTTTTTGGCGCCAGCCCCAAGCTGTCGGCTATAGGTGCGCCCCGCTGGCTGAGATGAAACGTTTGCCACCGAATACGTCACTCCCATTTCTTGCGATTTGCAGAGACTGCTTAATTTTCTCTGGCGGTTGCCTCCGTCAAATGGACCGCGGCAGGCTGGCGGCAAGCCGCTTTGAAATCTTCTCAAAATCGACCATTGGCCATATGAGTTAGAGTGTTAATTATGAGGTGCCCCTAGGGACTTTTTTTCAGAATTACCATGCATATACATGTACTTTTCCTCTCACATACACATATGAAACCAAATTCATTCACATACTGTAATGAAATGCTTACACACATACAAGTGAAATGCTTTTACAAACACAACTGAAACGCTCTCACACATACAACTGAAACGCTCTCACACACACAACTGAAATGCTCTCACACATACAACTGAAACGCTCTCACACACACAACTGAAACGCTCTCACACACACAACTGAAACGCTCTCACACACACAACTGAAAAGCTCTCTCACACACAACTGAAAAGCATTTCAGTATGTTGTGTGAAAGCATTTTAGTATGTTGTGTAAAAGCATTTCAGTATGTTGTGTAAAAGCATTTCAGTATGTTGTGTGAAAGCATTTCAGTATGTTGTGTGAAAGCATTTCAGTATGTTGTGTGAAAGCATTTTAGTATGTTGTGTAAAAGCACTTCAGTATGTTGTGTGAAAGCATTTCAGTATGTTGTGTGAAAGCATTTCAGTATGTTGTGTGAAAGCATTTCAGTATGTTGTGTAAAAGCATTTCAGTATGTTGTGTAAAAGCATTTCAGTATGTTGTGTAAAAGCATTTCAGTATGTTGTGTAAAAGCATTTCAGTATGTTGTGTAAAAGCATTTCAGTATGTTGTGTAAAAGCATTTCAGTATATTGTGCGAAAGCATTTCAGTATGTTGTGTGAAAGCATTTCAGTTGAAACGGAAGCTGGTTGAAGTCTCCAGTCCAGTTGGTGGCAGTAGTGCACCTCAAGAGACCGAGTGTGGGCGAGAGAGAACGAGTGTGCGGGTAAAGGATCAAATAAACATACTGAACCATTTTAACTTGTACGGTAGCATTAAGTTGAGGTATCCTGCAGTTTTTAAATATGCCTAAAAACTTTTATTATCAATTATAAACTATTGTATGGAGTCAAGGGATTGGGGGTGTATACAACTCGCCTGCGTGTGTTGCGTCATCAGCTTGAATGGCAGACGCAGACTGAGGTGGAGCTGAATCAGACAAGAGACATGCGGCTGGATCAAAGTTACGGTATGCTTAAATTATTGTTTTTTTTTAATTCGCCAGCATTAAAATGGCGTTTAGTTAACTAAATGAACACGTTTACTCAAATTAAAGAAGTTAGAGACTAATCAATGCGGTGATTTTATTAGCAGTACACTTGCTGCCAGTGGCGGATGCAGAACGTGACATATGGGTGGGCATGGATTTAGTCCGGGTGGGCCTGAATCTATGGGTGTCACTTTTGAATAAGAAACTATAACAAGTCTATAAAATTCGTCAAAACTTTAGAACACTAATTTAAACAGCATACACACACACCCGAACTGCACGTCACATTTTTGACATTATTGATACTTTAAATTGTAATGCAACGTGACATTTATTAAGCCTTTTTGGTAAAAAAATATTGGGCTCTCATAGCCTACAAAAAAGAACCTGCACACAGTGACAGGAAATATAAATGAACCCAAAAAAACCTTATACTTTTTTAAATAACCTATTAAAGTGTTTAAATAAATACGGCTACTAAATGCTTAAAATGAAGCTTCTAACATCATATTCTCTTCATGCAAATCACTAAAAATATATTTTCGTTCTCACATATTTAAGTTAACTTACTAAATAAAGAAAGAAAAAGGGAATTGCTAGAATAATGTTAGACTCTGGGGTTAAACGAAATGACAAATAAATAAACATTTAATATTATTTTTTGATGAGCACAAGAGCAAGCCTACTCGTGAAGAGCGGAGCCGAGGAGCGCGCATATCAGACGTGAACGAAAGGAATAATGGATTTAATGCTTTCACTTCATTTCCTGACAGTTTCACTTGTTAGTGAGGATAGTAATGGCTAACAAGATGACGCCGAATTACATACAACATAATTACCTAACTAAATCTGAGAGAATGCAAACACATTACAATATTTTTTCCTCCGCCCGACGGCCAAGGCGCATCATTTTTTTTAGCCCGACAGGAATTCGCCATAGCCCGTAATGGACGTCGGGCAAGCGATTTTGCGAGGTTTGTTTTGTAGAAAGACTTTCTTTAAAGTAAATTTCGTTTTGTATAAATTGTATCTTAATATTAATCAATGTTTGATCAAACAATTGCCTCGATTTAATAAATAAGAAGCAAACCAAGAACGTCTGTGGTGTGGATTGAAGTGAACCCACTATATTTCCGCAGCCTACGTCTTTCTGCTTTAATGCATTTCTTAAATGAATGTGTCAATTACACAGTAGGCTTATAGGTTGTTATGATAGGCTATTTGTTGCTTAAAAGCAATAGGCTATATTGTATAAAGTGTAGCAATAAACGTGGCGTGACTTATAGTGCTGCTATATCGCTATATCAAACAACATCACTATGATCAGATGTTTTTTTTCTATTTTTTACCCCGCTGTCATATTTGTTGTGTGTTTATGTTATTGAGAGGAAAGCGCGCAGCACATATTTATAACGTGTTGTTATTCAAAATGGCTGAAAGCTGCTCGGGAATATTTCATTATAACGCAACATTCAACTGCTTTAATAGTTTTTAAATAGTTATCAGGCTTACTTATAATTTTACTGTTTTTAACATAACATGCAATAGATAAATTACACCACATAAAGTAGTATACACGTCTAACTATACAGAGTAGTATTTTTTACATTTCTGATTGGGCGGGCCAGCTGTCAATCTGGGCGGGCCCAGGCCCACCCAGGCCCGCCCATAGCTCCGCGCCTGCTTGCTGCATACAAGATAAGTAGAAATAATACTTCTGTACTTTTACTAGGATAAAGCCATGTTTTGATTAGAATTTGTATTACTGTAGTTTCATTACAAAAATCATGGTTAAACTGTAGGGCCATGGTAAATTCGTGGTTACTGCGGTTTTTAAAATACCATAGCTAAACTGCTTTAGTGTTTTATGGGTCGTGGCACATCATTATGAGTCCTTTGTTATTGTCACATTAGTTTGTGTTTCTGAGTTTGTAACCGCATGTTTACTCTGTCTCTCACAGGCAGAGGACACACTTTGCATGGCTTGATGGTAAGTGCCTTAGTACTGTAGGAAAGATTGCTTATGCTAACTTGTGTAACCTTTTCATGAACATATAAAATATCTAATAATTCTGTTGTTGTGTGTGTTCCAGGTGTTGTGAACTGGAAGAAATAAAACATTCAAGGCTCCTCCGACAACAATTATCCTCTTTGAAAGTTTTACGTTCGTTGAATTAAAGTTTATTTGACTCCATTTTCATTGTTTTTATTTCATATATTATTTATAATTGTAAAGCAAATTCTTACAACTTGATAGGAAAGCATATGATTTACTAAAAATTTCAGATAACTTTATTATGAAAATCCTTTTTGGTTTACAAGAAAGAGAAATACCAATCTAATGCAATTGAAATTTTCAAACATGTGAAGTTATGTTCTCATAATGATTAATGTTTGACATCAAGGTAACGATCACTTCAGCCTTCCACTAATATCAGTTTAAAAGGAAAGATTTGATATCGTTAATCATACATCAAGAAGAAAACAGAAGACATAACTAGTGAAACGACCTTACAGTGCAGTGTGCCAGTGAGGTAGGGTGGCGGGTCACTGCAAATTGCCTGTATCCAGTGGTGGGACAGTGTCCGGATGGGGAATAACCACTTTAACATTTCTGCTTCATTCATAGGGTGCCAAATAATACAAAATTACAGAAAATACAATCTGGCAGAATATCTTTACATCATTAGAGATTAATCTTTACCAAATACAGACTCAGAGAAAATAATCTGGCAATAAAGGCAGACACAGACAAACATAGCCAAAATAAGAACGTTCATTATGACAGTGGTGAGGTCAAGAGTCACACAATTTCTCATTCACTGTGGTAAATCTAAAGATCCTATAGTAAAACACTTTACAAAAAACGCTCAAAGTGGAGTTTCACAGCTTTTCAGAATCAGACCAAATAAAGATGTTCCTGGAGGAACATAGACATCCATTAGCTGCTGCTAAATTTATTTAAACAGTTTCAATAATAAACTACAGCCCTGATCTGTACAGCACTTTTATTTTACCTTTCACGTGTCTCTGTTTAAAATGTACATTTATTTACTTCGAATGTTTATATCTTAAATTCTGTTTTCTATAATAAATATTCTCTGATTCAGATGTATTTAGTACTTCTTCACCTTATTGAAATTCCACCTTTGTGTTTGTTACTATTGCGTTTAATGTATATGCTTGGCAGTATTGTAACTGCACACAGTCATGCCAATAAAGTACATTTAAATTGAAAATAATACCAAACATGATATAACTATTTGTTGAGAAACAAAAGTTGTATTAGTAATATCAGAAGTGCTTTTCCAGGAGAGTTTGTCCCTAGTATGTATCCGGTTGTTAAGTCTGACAGCACAACTTCTGGGTCCAAACGCTCCCATCAGATACCTTAAATAAATAACATACAATAATAATTTACACTTACAGTGCAGTGTAAAACTACCGAAAATCGCAATCCTAACCTTTATCTCCATACTGAAATCCCTGATGACCGGAAATAATTAATCGTCTATGAATTGTTAAAGTATTGTTGTCTGTGACGTTGTGAGCTTAGAGAATGTGTCTGCAAGTTAATAAAATATATCTTAAATGTGTGATATGAATAAATGGCTGTTTAAATAATATCCTCTATTGAATGAGTGGAGGCTTGAACCCGGAAACAAAATTCCTTACGTCATGACTTAACAACCGGATACAGTACTCTTCCCCAGGTAAGCTTTAATATGAAGCTTAATAAGATGCTGGAAAAGGAGAGAATATCCAGAAACTGAAAGATTTTTCTGAAAAACAGTTGAGAGTTTATTGGCTCTTTCTAATTTTCTCATTAGATCAAACATATCACAGAACATAAGAACAGTTCTTGATCATCTCAATAACAAAACAAAAGGTTTTAAACTAAAGAACATTGTCCTTTGGTATAAACTTTTAAAGAGAATAATCTGTGTCATATAAGCCTTGGATGTTTAATTTCTTCCAGTTCACAACACCTGGAACACACACAACAACAGAATTATTAGATATTTTATATGTTCATGAAAAGGTTACACAAGTTAGCATAAGCAATCTTTCCTACAGTACTAAAACACCATCAAGCCATGTAAAGTGTGTCCTCTGCCTGTGAGAGACAGAGTAAACATGCGGTTACAAACTCAGAAACACAAACTAATGTGACAATAACAAAGGACTCATAATGATGTGCCACCATGACACACTAAAGCAGTTTAACTATGGTATTTTAAAAACCGCAGTAACCACGAATTTACCACTGCGGTAAAGTTGGTTTGATATTCAGACATTCGGACTTCCGGGGTCAATAACTTTCTTAGTAGACATGGCAGAAGTTTAATCTTAGCAATTTCTAATTACCAAGTGTCTTGCCTATAACCTACATTTTTCACAATCGCTTAAAATATCCTAGTATCGTTGTAATGTCCTACCTTGTTGCGAATGTCTGTTGAATATCCAACTGGGTGCTGAGAGAAGCCTAGGGACTGTCTACAAAGTGATATTTTTCTTCATTAAGTGCGACCACTTAATGATTGAAGCCGTTTTAATTACCTATATAGACCTATCAGAAACTATCAGCTTGATTTGCTATGTCTGCTAATGATGTTTAATGACATTTTTAGCAAGAACATTTACATTACAATGATATGTCGAATGCCTAGAGAATGGAAGATATAAAAATGTAGAAGAGTAGTTATTTGTAAGCAGTCCAGACGGAAAGTCAAGTGTTACCTCAAGAACAAAGATAATCTCTGCATTTTACAACTCTTTATATGTTTCTGTTTGTCTCAAAATAAAGAGGCACTGTGTTGGTTTTCTTAATCATATGTTTCTGTTCAATAGGTTTGAAAGAAGAAGCCTGATTACCCTGAAATTTTCACTGGACCCTCAAGAAAATACTTCAGGCCACATTTTGATGTTTTATTAAGTTCTAAATTTGTCACGGCTGGAACACGAGGAGGACAAAGGAAAACCCAAACGCAGACTAAAATAATGAATACTTTAATACATACAAACAGACGGAACCAAAACACCCACGAGGGGGTAAAACATAACAATAAACAGACACGAGAACTAACTGACTAACATTAACACTTGGAACACTAACTACATAGACTTTACAAGAGATCTGGAACAGAGAGTAAACACAGGGATCTGGAAAGGGAACAGAGAATAATACCAACGCACGGAGGACAGGACAGAAGGGTATTAAATAGGGAGTTCTAATAACAGACACCTGGAGCTAAATCAGACATAAGGGAGCGGGAAACAATTCACGAACCCTGAGAGAAACGTGGACCGCGGAAGGGCATGTCACACAACTCTCTCAGGGCAAACACGTACTGTCACAACCTAATCTCTCAAACTCGGATAAGACAAGAAATAGAGAGATCAGGTCATGACAGTACCCTCCCCCCAAGGGCGGATACTAGACGCCCTCAGGAGGAGACACTAAACACAGGACCTAAAGTGAGACAAAAACCAAGAAAACAATGAAACCAAAATCAATGGTAAACAAGACAACATAACAACAGGGTTGGGATGAGCTAACAAAAATAAAATACATGGAAGAGGAGGGGGAGTAACGGCAAAGTTTGAATAATGAGAGTCAGTTTGTGTCCTTACAGTTTTATGAGTTCTTTTGGTGGTGGTGGTGACAGATGGGGAAGTCCGGAGGGAGGGACAAGAGTTCACCACAACGGGAGGGGACTGACGAGGGAACACCGGGGACACAGGAGGTACAGGGAACTCAGAAACAGGAAGCACAGGGGGCACAGGGGGCACAGGAGACGAAGACTGAACCGGGCAACACAGTTCCGATCTGCCGGAAAGGACGGATTGTTCCACGTCCATCGGATGCGCCGGCGACTCTGGACGCGCCGGCGACTCTGGACGTGCCGGCGACTCTGGACGCGCCGGCGACTCTGGACGCGCCGGCGACTCTGGACGCGCCGGCGACTCTGGACGCGCCGGCGACTCTGGACACTTGGGGGAAGTCGATGGTACAGGCTGCGCGGGAGAGGTGTTCTTCCTCCTCGTCTTCCGTCTGGGACGAGGAGCGGAAAGCGCCGGAGGAGTGGGAGACAGCACGGCCGGACCACCCAACTCCGAAGATGAGCCACCCGACGCCGAGTCCCAGGAGGCATGTCTTTCACGTTTCCCCCTGAGACTGTCGGGTGGACAGGAAACCGGTGGCAGAGGCGAGAATGGCCTGTCTGAAGAAAATACTCCCACTCGCCGACGCTCCGGGATGGTTGCCAGAGGGACTGAAAAAGAGGTCCTTCCTCCCTGGAATGCCCCTCTGGCCGTGGCACCTCTCCACGCGTTGCTTCCCCCGCGTCGAACCAGTCTAGTCCCTCTAAACGCGGCGTAGTCAATGTTGGGGTTCAGCTCCATAGTCCGCTGGGTTAGTTTTGGCGTTGGTATTCTGTCACGGCTGGAACACGAGGAGGACAAAGGAAAACCCAAACGCAGACTAAAATAATGAATACTTTAATACATACAAACAGACGGAACCAAAACACCCACGAGGGGGTAAAACATAACAATAAACAGACACGAGAACTAACTGACTAACATTAACACTTGGAACACTAACTACATAGACTTTACAAGAGATCTGGAACAGAGAGTAAACACAGGGATCTGGAAAGGGAACAGAGAATAATACCAACGCACGGAGGACAGGACAGAAGGGTATTAAATAGGGAGTACTAATAACAGACACCTGGAGCTAAATCAGACATAAGGGAGCGGGAAACAATTCACGAACCCTGAGAGAAACGTGGACCGCGGAAGGGCATGTCACACAACTCTCTCAGGGCAGACACGTACTGTCACAACCTAATCTCTCAAACTTGGATCAGACAAGAAATAGAGAGATCAGGTCATGACAAAATTTGCGGTTGTGAGTGTGGTAAAGAGCAGTTATATTATTAAAGCATGTAACGGTGTTCTCAATAAATGAACTTATGAATTTACTGTTTATGATTTTTGGGTGTATTTGTTTTATTACTTGTATTTCTAAAAAAAAAGAAATTGTCACAGTTTCATAATTTTTGTGCATGTATTGATTTTTAACATTTTGCAAAACAGTCCCCGTCCATGGTACTGAACATCATGTTGTTCACACTTAAAATTGTAGACAAGCAAAACGTGTGGCATCAACCTGTATGTTTATTTGAAGTGAATGATACCCAAACTAGTTTTCAACATGTTTAAGATCTGTAGTTGAGAATTATTTGTAGTAAAGTTTGACTAGAAATGCAGTATGCATTTATTTAATGACACATGATAGCATTCAATAGCTTTTCAAACGTGGGATGCATGATCTTTATTGAACTCTAAAGAACATACTATATCTCTTCTATGTACAATTATTTATAGTACAATTTATAACAGCATATTTCTCTATGGGAAATCCCTATGCAACAACATTCTTTTCAATACTTTTAGAGATAAGGGGTTTACCACTCAATACAAGGATGGGAATTCATCAATGTGCTCCAAGGAACATATTATAACTCTCAGATGTTCACTTATTTGCTCACAACTGAATATTCATCACAGTTCATTTCTCTATGGGAAATCTCTATGCAAATACATTATTTTCAATAACTTTACAGATAAGGAGTTCACCGCTAAAAAACAACATGGGAATTAATCAATGTACTCAAGGGAACATATTACAACTCTCAGATGTTCACTTATTTGCTCACAAATTAATATTCATCACAGAACATTTCTCTATGGGAAATCCCTATGCAAATACATTCTTTTCAATAACTTTACAGATAAGGGGTTCACCCCTCAATACAAGGATGGGAATTCATCAATGTGCTCCAAGGAACATATTACAACTCTCAGATGTTCACTTATTTGCTCACAACTGAATATTCATCACAGAACATTTCTCTATAGAAAATCCCTATGCAAATACATTATTTTCAATAACTTTACAGATAAGGGGTTCACCACTCAATACAAGGATGGGAATTCATCAATGTGCTCCAGGGAACATATTACAACTCTCAGATGTTCAAGTTTTTGCTCACAAATGAATAATCATCACAGAACATTTCTCTATGGGAAATCCCTATGCAAATACATTATTTTCAATAACTTTACAGATAAGGAGTTCACCGCTAAAAAACAACATGGGAATTAATCAATGTACTCCAGGGAACATATTACAACTCTCAGATGTTCACTTATTTGCTCACAACTGAATATTCATCACAGAACATTTCTCTATGGGAAATCCCTATGCAAATACATTATTTTCAATAACTTTACAGGTAAAGGGTTCACCGCTAAAAAACACATTGGGAATTAATCAATGTACTCCAGGGAACATATTACAACTCTCAGATGTTCACTTATTTGCTCACAAATGAATATTCATCACAGTTCATTTCTCTATGGGAAATCTCTATGCAAATACATTATTTTCAATAACTTTACAGATAAGGAGTTCACCGCTAAAAAACAACATGGGAATTAATCAATGTACTCCAGGGAACATATTACAACTCTCAGATGTTCACTTATTTGCTCACAAATTAATATTCATCACAGAACATTTCTCTATGGGAAATCCCTATACAAATACATTCTTTTCAATAACTTTACAGATAAGGGGTTCACCCCTCAATACAAGGATGGGAATTCATCAATGTGCTCCAAGGAACATATTACAACTCTCAGATGTTCACTTATTTGCTCACAACTGAATATTCATCACAGAACATTTCTCTATAGGAAATCCCTATGCAAATACATTATTTTCAATAACTTTACAGATAAGGAGTTCACCGCTAAAAAACAACATGGGAATTAATCAATGTGCTCCAGGGAACATATTACAACTCTCAGATGTTCACTTATTTGCTCACAAATGAATTTTCATCACAGAACATTTCTCTATGGGACATCCCTATGCAAATACATTATTTTCAATAACTTTACAGATAAGGGGTTCACCACTCAATTCAAGGATGGGAATTCATCAATGTGCTCCAGGGAACATATTACAACTCTCAGATGTTCACTTATTTGCTCACAAATGAATTTTCATCACAGAACATTTCTCTATGGGAAATCCCTATGCAAATACATTATTTTCAATAACTTTACAGATAAGGGGTTCACCACTCAATACAAGGATGGGAATTCATCAATGTACTCCAGGGAACATATTACAACTCTCAGATGTTCACTTATTTGCTCACAAATGAATATTCATCACAGAACATTTCTCTATGGGAAATCCCTATGCAAATACATTATTTTCAATAACTTTACAGATAAGGGGTTCACCGCCTAAAAACAACATGGGAATTCATCAATGTACTCCAGGGAACATATTACAACTCTCAGATGTTCACTTATTTGCTCACAACTGAATATTCATCACAGAACATTTCTCTATGGGAAATCCCTATACAAATACATTCTTTTCAATAACTTTACAGATAAGGGGTTCACCCCTCAATACAAGGATGGGAATTCATCAATGTGCTCCAAGGAACATATTACAACTCTCAGATGTTCACTTATTTGCTCACAACTGAATATTCATCACAGAACATTTCTCTATAGGAAATCCCTATGCAAATACATTATTTTCAATAACTTTACAGATAAGGAGTTCACCGCTAAAAAACAACATGGGAATTAATCAATGTGCTCCAGGGAACATATTACAACTCTCAGATGTTCACTTATTTGCTCACAAATGAATTTTCATCACAGAACATTTCTCTATGGGACATCCCTATGCAAATACATTATTTTCAATAACTTTACAGATAAGGGGTTCACCACTCAATAGAAGGATGGGAATTCATCAATGTGCTCCAGGGAACATATTACAACTCTCAGATGTTCACTTATTTGCTCACAAATGAATTTTCATCACAGAACATTTCTCTATGGGAAATCCCTATGCAAATACATTATTTTCAATAACTTTACAGATAAGGGGTTCACCACTCAATACAAGGATGGGAATTAATCAATGTACTCCAGGGAACATATTACAACTCTCAGATGTTCACTTATTTGCTCACAACTGAATATTCATCACAGTTCATTTCTCTATGGGAAATCTCTATGCAAATACATTATTTTCAATAACTTTACAGATAAGGAGTTCACCGCTAAAAAACAACATGGGAATTAATCAATGTACTCCAGGGAACATATTACAACTCTCAGATGTTCACTTATTTGCTCACAAATGAATATTCATCACAGAACATTTCTCTATGGGAAATCCCTATGCAAATACATTATTTTCAATAACTTTACAGATAAGGGGTTCACCGCCTAAAAACAACATGGGAATTCATCAATGTACTCCAGGGAACATATTACAACTCTCAGATGTTCACTTATTTGCTCACAACTGAATATTCATCACAGAACATTTCTCTATGGTAAATCCCTATGCAAATACATTCTTTTCAATAACTGTACAGATAAGGGGTTCACCGCTAAAAAACAACATGGGAATTAATCAATGTGCTCCAGGGAACATATTACAACTCTCAGATGTTCACTTATTTGCTCACAATTGAATATTTATCACAACATATTTCTCTATGGGAAATCCCTATGCAACTCGTTTTTTCCAATAGCTTTGGAAACAAGGGGCTTACTGTTCAGAAGCATGATCTGAAAATTATCATTGTACTCCAAAGAAAATATTACAACTCAAAAATGCACAATTATATGTCAAATTTTTAATAACACAGTTCTCTATGGGATTCTTCATTGCAAAATCATTTTGCTCAATAGCTCTTAAGAACAATAATCTGCTTTTCTTAAACTAGTTGGGAAATGTTGATTAGACCATCAATAACATATTACAAGTTTAAAATGTACAATTATTTGTTTAACATATCCAATTTTTAATAACACAGTTCTCTGTGGGATTCTTCATTGCAAAATAATTTTGCTCAATAGCTCTTAAGAACAATAATCTGCTTTTCTTAAACTAGTTGGGAAATGTTGATTAGACCATCAATAACATATTACAAGTTTAAAATGTACAATTATTTGTTTAACATATCCAATTTTAACACAGGTCTCTATGGGATTCTTCAATGCAAAATCATTTTGCTTAATAGCTCTTAAGAACAATAACCTGCTACTCTAAAACAAGATGGAAAATGCTTATTGGACCCTTAAGAACATAATACAAGTTTAAAATGTACATTTATTTCCTTAGAATTCATTATTTATGACAGCACATTTCTCTATGCAACATCATTTTCTTTACTAGTTCTTAAGAACAGGAACATGCTTTTCCAAAGCAAGATGTGTTTTGGACCCTGAAGAATATATTACTATAATAACTCTTAAATGTACAATTATTTGCCTCAGTTGTTTCATTTCTTATACAAATCAAAGGACCTCAACACAGTCCAAGATAACATGAGGAATTAGCTGACTGGTGCTTTAGGCCACCAAGTCATGGTGGTCACCACTGTATTTTGCAATATTTATTTACAATGTCAAACACCTTTTCCCATGGCAGTTTGTTTTCCATGACTTCTCGGACTTGATCTTTGTTATTATAATATGAGGCATACCTCTTCAGATTTAGTTACATTTCTTTATTATACTACTTCAAAAGGGAAAGGGTGCAATGTAGGTGTCAAAAGTAAGTTTAGAATTTCTGGACAAAGGTACAGATTGTTTTCACTTGACATTGGCTTGTATGACTGTCGTTCCAGGATCTCTTCAAACAGCTGAAGAAAAATGCTGTTAAAGGTTATTGACTTGCTTTTAAGTGATTCGCCTTTGGTTTTTCAAATGAGGCATTCACATAAATGCATACTTGGACACTTTTTATATTATGGTTAATCAACAGGACAGTTCACACAGCAGGGATTGGCATTGGAATTGCCTGATATGAGTTGAGCAGAGCTGCAGTACAGTGTATTGCCTGTAAATATATTATTTTCTATATATATTATTTTCCAGCAAATTATATTCTTTGTACAGATCAGTGTTGGGCAGAAAATATAATATTTTACCCATTACTAGTTACTACTTTCAAAAATAAAATGATTACTTATTACTGCAGCCAACCGTAATTAGTTACAATACTGGTTACCATGGAAAATAATATTATTACTGAAACTCGTTACTAGTAACTTGTTACTGCCCAACACTGGTCCACATAAGAAGTAATGTTTCCCTTATTAAACACTAAGAAAACAATTTGCAGCATTACACATTTCTATTCTGCTTCTATTTTGTAGATTTGCAAATGGATGTACTTAATGCAGGGAAACCCACATCAAACAAAATCAAAATTCACTCAAAAAAATAAAATGTTGGGTTTAATTAAAAATATTATGTCAACAGGTTCCACGCAATTTGTTTAAGTAATCTAAAAAAAATGTAGTTAATTTTACAAAAGATATTTAAGTAAACTTAACAAACCTTAGTAGAGTCAACAAACAAAAATGTATTTATTTGTACATGAAAAATGCAATTGATCACAATTTTTTTTTAATAATGCCATTTTTAGTGATGGGCGATTTCAAAGCACGCTTCATAAGGCTTCGAAACATTTACAAATCTTCGGAGCTTGTTTCAAACTGGCAAAAGTCACGTGATTTTAGCAAACGAGGCTTCATTACGTCATAACTGTTTCGAAACGTTTCGAAAATCCGACAATTCACCACTACGGGTAGTTGATCACAAATGACCAGTAGGTGAACTGGGGTCAGATTTTTATAAAAGTTCATAAACATTCATCCTTCTGACTAATAACACTATCATTTTGTCTACTTTTTTGTTTATAAACTACGCAGATTTAATGACAAAAATGTGCATAATTAAAAAGGGAGTTCATACGTTTTAACGATTTGTTTGCCATAAATAAAACGAAAAACACAGAATACACTTTTAATTATGTCTTATTTAAATTAAATAATTTATTTTTCTTAAAAACATTTTTTTAGAACAATCTCGCTATTATTTTGTAAAAAGTGCAAAATGTTTGGACAGATCTTGCTGCTTTTACATTTTGCATATTTTGACCAGCAGGTGTCGCCAGCGTGTATGGTGTTTTGAAGGCTTCGAAAAACTGAATCAATTTGGGAACCAATGGATTCAATTGATTTGAAGCTTCAAAAAGCTTAATTTCTCCCATTACTAGCCATTTAATAAACTCCATCCTCTTTCATTAGGGTTTAATAAGTCCATAACATCAATCCATCAGAATGCAGCTGCTCAAAACTACTCATCAAATAAACCTATTTTAATTACAGTTATTGATGGTCGTTTTCGAAGCACTGCTTCATGAGGCTTCGAAACATTTACGAATCTTTTGTTTCGAATCAGTGGTTCGGAGCTTGTTTCAAACTGGCCCAAGTCACGTGATTTTAGCAAACGAGGCTTCATTGCGTCATAACTGTTTCGAAACGTTTCGAAAATCCGATGGTTCACCACTAGGGGGAGTTGATCACATGACCAGTGTCTAATATGTTTAGGTGAACTCGGGTCAGTTTTATTATGAAAGTTCATAAAACATTTATCCTTCTGACTAATAACACTGCCATTTTGTCTGCTTTTTGTTTATAGACAGATTTAATGACAAAAATGTGCATAATTTAAAGGGTAGTTAGTTTTAATGATTTGTTTGCCCTAAATAAAACTAAAAACACATAATAGACATTTAACTATGTCTTAATTAAGTTAAATATTTTTTTAACATATTTTAATACAAATCTTGCTATTATTTTGTTAAAAAAGTGTAAAAAGTTTGGATATATCTGCTTTTACACTATTTTGACCAGCAGGGGTCGCCAGCGTGTGTGGTGTTTCAAACTGCTTTGAAAAACTGAATCAATTTTGAAGCAATTGGTTCAATTGATTAAAAGCTTCGAAAAGCTTCATTTCTCCCATCACTAGGTTCAATTGATTCAAAGCTTCATTTCTCCCATCATAAATTACAGTTTGTCAAACACATCAAAACTAATTTGAAATGAAAAATTATATTTCAAACCGTTTGTTTGTTTGTTTGTTTGTTTGTTTGTTTGTTCAACAAACATCCTAGAACTTATTGCCTAATATATGACTATTTATTACTCACATACCTATCTAATGGTGCTACACTTCTGCAAGATGGTGCCAGAACAACAATTACCCACAATATACTGCAAAATCTTCAGCCAATGGGATGTATTGGTTACTTAACTTAATCTGTTACAATGTTATGTTGGCTAAACAAATAATTTCAAAGTAAAGCTGACAAGACACACAAAAAAGTTGGATGGACTAGATTAAATTAAGATATATTATAAATATAAAATGTTTTACCGGCGTTTTGCCAGTTTTTACAATTCATTGCATTGTGGGTGCAATAACCCCTGCTGCACTCTTTCACTTTTGCCACTCTATCGCCATCTCTGTTTGAAACCTAAAATTCAACTTGTTTGCAAAGTTATTTTCTAAACATGGATGATAAATTTCAAACTTCTAAACTGCTGTGAGAACAAGATACAAGTGCTCAACTATTTTAGCATTCACACACGTTATTTAGTAGAAAGATATTATTTTTCCACCAATTTTGTTACATTAAATCAACAGTTTGTGTTTGTTTTAGATTCATTTGAAGTCACCATTATCGCGATTACTGTTTCCTTTAGTTAGGCATTTGTCCCTTGACTCTTACTGAACTCATTCTTCTCTTTCAGTAATTGCAACAGTGTATTATTAAGACTGCTTGCTAGCTGGTGGAGGAAAAAAATGTTGTACATTATTCAAAAGGCCATGGCATGAAAATCTGATTTTTTTCCTGTTAAGTGTTATAGTTTGGATCCAAGTACTTTTCTCAATCTAGAAAATACGAAAAAGATCAACCCAGTAAATTAGTTTTTGTAAACCATTCTTTTTGCTTCGCAAATTGATTCAGTTTTTCGAAGCATTCCAAACACCATGCATACTGGTGACACCTGCTGGTCAAAATAGTGTGAAAGCAGCAAGATCTGTCCAAACATTTTACACTTTTTACAAAATAATAGCAAGATTGTTCTAAAAATATGTTTTTAAGAAAAATAAATTATTTAATTTACTTAAGACTTTACTTAAGAATTTACTTTGTTTTTAGTTTTATCTATGGCAAACAAACCATTAAAACAAACTCCCTTTTTAATTATGCACACTTTTGTCATTAAATCTGTCTATAAACAAAAAGTAGACAAATGGTAGTGTTATTAGTCAGAAGGATGAATGTTTATGAACTTTTATAACAAAACGGACCCGAGTTCACCTACACTGTTCATTAGTGATCAACTCCCCCTATTGGTGAATTGTCGGATTTTCAAAACGTTTCGAAACAGTTATGACGTAATGAAGCCTAGTTTGCTAAAATCACGTGACTGGCCAGTTTGAAGCAAGCTCCGAACCAATGATTCGAATCAAAAGATTCGTAAATGTTTCAAAGCCTCAAGAAGCGTGCTTCGAAATCGCCCATCACTACTGTGCTGTGGTTGGATAGTGCAGTTTAACGGGGCGGTATTATTATAATAAGATGTCCTTATGACATCATAAGGAGAACCAAATTTTAATTATCTAATTTTTCATGTATTTGCAGAGAATGGTTTACCAAAACTGTTACTGGGTTGATCTTTTTAACATTTTCTAAGTTGATAGAAGCACTGGGAACCCAATTATAGCACTAAAACAAGATCAAGATTTAGCTTCCAGACTAAAGAATTCCAGAGTTTTAGGAATTTGACAGTTGACAGTTGACAGTTAAAGGGTTAAACATGGAAAAAGTCAGATTTTCATGTCAGGCCCTTTAAACATGAAATGAGAAAAGAAGAATAAAGCATATAAAGTAGATACTCTATAAATGACACTTTATTGAATAAGACTGATGTAATGCGTTTTGTTTTTTGTTTGTTTCTATTGTTTACCTATTTCCTTAAAGCCACTTTCTATTTTGTGTAGCTCAACAATCTTTTGCTGACAGTCTTTGGTTTTACCCATTGTGATAAATGAGTTTGTTACATCATATTTATTCTCCTGTGTAACTGGAAGATATGACTGTTGGGCAACATCATGTTTCTAGTCACCTTGATGTGCTAAGAAAATGTTTGTATCAATGGGAATATACTTCAGAAATATTTTACTGATAAATTTCTGGGGGGGGGGGGGGGGGGGGGTAATTGTATCCAGTGTGTATTAGAGAAAACCATTTATTTCTTAGTGTAATTCCCCCCACACTTTTTCCCACAATTGTTTAACATCATATTTTTTATCATATATTTATTCAAACTCAAAATGAGAAACATTGTGGGTTTATTTTCACAGCTTTCTTTGCTCATATTTACCAAGGGGGGTAATATTTTTGTTCACAACTGGTACCTTAAAGGTACACATCTCTAATAAAATGGTACATGGGACCTTTTTTTCTGGGTGTGTAAATCTTCACATTGTCTTGGCCTGCATTAAGACTGTGTTTAAGTCCTTTGATTTGTATTAGAAATTAAACATCTGAGACAATATAATACAATATATTTTTGATACCTTGTTTATTTAAAATGTTTTTCATTGAATAATATCATAAAGAAGCATTCTTTTATAAATTGGAAATATTAAACAAATAATTGTAAAATTTCAAACTTGTAAACTTTTAGGGAAGCAGGATCTTGTTCTTGAAAGCTATTGAACAAAAGGATTTTGCATTGAAGAATCCCACAGAGAACTGTGTTATTCTAAATTGGACATATTAAGCCAAAACTTTGCATTTCACCCTTGTAAAATGTTCTTGAGGGTTCAATACACATTTTCATCTTGTTTTAGAGTAGCAGGTTATTCTTAATTTGACATAAAAGGGCCAAAACTTTATATTTAACCCTTGTAAAATATTCTTGAGGGTCCAATACATATTTTCCATCTTGTTTTAGAGTAGCAGGTTCTTGTTCTTAAGAGCTTTCGAGCAAAATGATTTTGCATTGAAGAATAAATTGGACATATTAGGCAAATAATTGGTCATTTTAAACTTGTAATGTGTTCTTTGGAGTACAGTAAGCCCCTTGTTCCCAAAGCTATTAAATAAATAGTTGTATATAGAATTCCCATAGATAAAATGTGCTGTGATAAATAATCAATTCTAAGCAAATAATTGTACATTTGAGAGTTGTATGTTCTTTGAAGTACACTGAAAAAAAAAATCCTTTCAATTTACGTAATTTTAATGTGTACATCGGTCCCACATGATCCGATTGTTTAAAACCAAAATAATTTTCCTCAATAAATTTTTATGTGTCAGACCAAAATATTTTAATTATTTTAAGTAGTCTAATAGAAATATGTTGACTCAAAGTGATATTTCTCTTTACTATAACACATTTATTTTGTAATGTTTAAGTAATTTTATTATGTAAGGGGACTAGATTTTCATCTGTAATTCCAAAATGCTTTTTTAATGCTTATATTATGGGATTATGTAACTCTAAAGCAATTTCATTATGTCTCTGGCACCAGAATAATCACCCATAATTATCCAAATGTTATTTATTTTTTTTAAATACAAAATACATTTGCATTGGCATAAAAAGCAAAGAGTTTTGTACAAATGTTTAGTGATATTGAGGCAAACCACTGCTTTCAGATCATCAATTCATTTAAATCACTACACATTAATTCAATAACAGTCAATAACTATTACAACAATCAGCACATGCAGTACATACATAAAGGGGCAATTTCCCAAACAGGTTGTAGATTAAGCCATGACTAGGCCCTAGTTATATTACAATATTTTTACAAAAATAAAGTTTACAAACAAACCTACCTTACAAAAACAACACTGGAGCACATCTTTACACAAAACAATGGTACTGATATATGGCATTGCAAAAGTCTGACTAGGAAAAGCCCCATCTGTGAAACTGACCCAAATGTTTAAAATATAGTTACTATCACAATAGATTTAGAAGTGCTAAAGCACAAACACTGCATTCCAAAGAGACATGCAAAACAGTAAGTACTATTATTTTTAAAATGGATTTACAAACTGGAAAATATCACTCCTTCAGAAAGTCAGAGCTACAGTTTTTTTATAAACTGTTAATCAAAAATTTATCAAAAACAAAATACAACAACCATTTCCAAAATTGACTCTGAGCAGCAAACTGTTAATGTATTAATAAGAGAAAACACTTAAAACAGATAAAAAAGTCAAAAATGAGCAGCACAGTCTTTCTGATCCTTTCACTGAAAGAAACTGTTCGTTGAAGTTACTCTCAATGCAGTTTGGATTTCCTCAAAAATAAAGCGGAGATCAGGATAGCTCAGGTTTAAGGCATACATCAGCTCAAACACGATGTTGCAACACCTTCATGGCTTCCAGGACTATACAAAGATCCTCTTCTTCATCACAAGAAGCATGTTGTTTGAGAGCACAAATCCCAACATTGGTGTCTTCATATGACCTCACTGATGCTGACTTCATCCATGCCCTGTACAAAACAGACAAATGTAGTTAAAGAAACAGAAAAAAGGTTACTGTTACAATAAAAGTGTCATTGGAAATTAGTACAATGCAAACAAATATAAATGTAAGTATACAGACCCATGTGCATTGCCACAGCATGTTACAATTGGTTACAAATACATGGGTTACAAAGCAAGGCAGCTGCACTGTCCACTGCTCTGGGTGTGTGTGTGTGTGTGTTCACTAGGGATGCTCCGATCGATCGGCCGATAATGGCATTAAATGACTCGATCTGTGCTCGCTAAATCTGCCGATCTCATAAACCGATCTTTCGGTTTACTTTTGTCATCAAAAGGATCCTGAATGTGGTTGCAATTAAAGACATTTTTTTACGTAGCACAAGCATTTTTACAACCCTTTGCTCATGTGCGGCGTGCAGATTTGTATGTCTCTCTTTGCCTTTACAGAGATATGCGTATTTTCTATGAGGACGCGCTCCGGTCAACAGCGCGAGGCGTCTTCACATCCCCATCAAACAGCGTATACAGTGTTTCCCACAGGATTTTGAGGAGACTGTGGTGATGATGATGACGTCCCCCGCTAATTAGCATATATGTGACGTCATCATGTCGTGTTTGCGTTTGATCTAGTGCTGGCACCTGAAATATGTTTCACTTTTACTCTTTGATCTGTATCTGTATTTGATCTGTATTATATATCAAATTATATTTTAAGCCGAATTAAGCTGTTTTAAATAGTGAAATAAAAATGTAAATGGTAATCATGAAAATTCTATTTGTGGGGGCCAGTGTTGATTCTGTGGTGGGCCACCACAAATAAATCAATGTATGGGAAACACTGGCGTATACAACACATATCTATCACGGACAATTGCATCCTCATGCCAAAAGTTTCTTATTTGCATGCGTCTTAAAGTTTTGAGCGTTTAAACTTTTATTTTCCTCACAGCTGCTTGTCTGCGTTCAGCCGCCGCCCACACACACAGCAGCCTGTCATCAGTGCACGTGAACAGAGCGATCTCTCTCTCTCTCACGTCTTAAAGCTGCAGTAACCTAATTCATCTCTCAATAAAATCACTCTCTGCTCTTGACTAAAGAACTTTTATACTTCATACGAATGCGTGTATATTTAATTAATACAGTAAAGACTGTGAAGTGTTTTATTTTCAGTACTTTTAGGAGACATAAGCCTTTTTAAAGCCATATTAAATTTCTCTATGCAGAATAAATATTTGTTGTGCTTATTTATTTGAGGCACTATTAAAACAATAATATACCCAATTACTGCAAGTAATATAACAAAGGCAACATCTGTGGTATTATTTTATCTAGAAAAAATGTAACAGTTACAGTCATCAAAGAGCTTGCATATCAGCTTTAAAAAAATCAGAATCGGTATCGGCCGATCACGAAGATTACAAATCGGTGATCGTATCGGCTGCAAAAATCCTGATCGGAGCATCCCTAGTGTTCACTACACTGGAATGAGTTAAATAAAGAGGCCACGTTTCGAGTGTGTGCTACCATACCTGACAATCACATCAAAGTGAATTCTCTCATTTTCTCACTCTCATGTTGTTACAGACCTGTATAAATGTCTTTGTTCTGATAAACATGAAGGAAGATATTTATTTTGAGAAATGTTTGCAACCAAACTGTTCATGAGCCCCATTCACTTCAATAGTATTATATTTCCCCACTATGGAAGTGAATGGGGCTTAGGATTGGTTTGGTTACAAACATTCCTCAAAATATCTTCCTTAGTGTTCATCAGAACAAAGACATTTATACAGGTTTGTAACAACATGATAGGGAGTAAGTGATGAGAATTTTTATTTTTGGGTGAACTACCCCTTTAAATCTTCCCAGGTGTTTTAATGACCGTGTGCCAAAAGATGTTGTAACTAAAACATACTAAACGTTCTGTACTTCCAACAATGTTTACACATTTTTATGTCTATGAATCTATATTACTTACTTCTGTCATTTGATCATTAATTGTTTGAAGTCTTTTTGCAAGCTGTCCTCCTTTCTGATAGAAGAGTTTCGTCAGGTTTTTGGATTGGAGGTCCAGGTGACACAGGAACATAAGACAGTAGTGATTCTTTTAAATTCAGCATTTATCTGAAAACAAATTAACCAACCATTGTATATTTGAGTACTGCGAGTCAAAGAATAATAATTGTATATTAGTTACAAAAATAAGATATATAGCTCCTAACAGCAGTACAAAAGTGAAAGAAATGACTTACCAATGTTTTTGAGTGTGTAGCGCATGCAAGGATGATGGACCTATAAGAGGAAATATTCAGATGTGAATCAACACACAACCTCAAATGATGAAGACCACACATACACAGAGCAATAATGAAATAAGTATTATATCTGTCATAGGACGCAATGTTGGACAAAATTAGACCGTAAAACAAGGTTCTCTTCTGAAAACGTCAGCTTTAAGGTGTGGTCACTTCAAAGCGATTTTTTTTCAGTTAATATACCAGACGTCACGCGAGACATTTAAAAAAGCTTTTTCTAATAGAATCAAGTGTTGCTCATGGCGTAGCGAAGTCACGAATAACTGACGCGGGTCTGATAATCTGATTAAGCAGACAGTTTGTTTCATACGCAATGTCATTATTAATGTAGTCAATTGATATCATCTGGTAAATTAACTTACTTACATGGATAATGTTACTCTGGACAGAATAACTTTTGGTTAGCGTTTTATTTGTCCTCCTGACACGTTTCCATAGAACAGCTGAGTAAAAAGTGCCTCAAAAGTCAACTCAAAGCTGACAGTTTTCAACTCAGATAAAACTACCAAACGTGAAATAACGTTAAACAGCTGACGTTTTTACAACGCTGTGTTTTTCTTTATGAGCTTGACTGACTGTTAACTTACGTTACTCCACCAACCTCCTCCAAACTAATATTTACTACAAGTCATTGCAATGGCTACATATTGTAAACAAAAATAGTCTATCTAGTGAAGATATATCACGTATGAAGCGAACATAAATAAATAATAGAACTTACTTTAATAACGTGGTGTCCGTCTGAGAGAGTTCTTCTGACTGACTGCTGCTGCGTCTTCATTTTGGCGCCCAAAACAAACGATCTTTATTCTTCTTTTATGGCAATCGATGTCCTTTTCATTGAGCTATACTGCCCCTGCTGCTCAGGAGGTGCCGTTTTGTGTGCAAACCCAATTTTATTGCTTTAAGTATTCAATCCAATCAATTTTAATCAATGTGAGAATAATGTGTTCATTTTACATTCAAACAAAATATTTTAATCCTAATCAATTAAATTATGTTTACACAAGGAATATAAATATTTTGTGTTGCATATACATGTTTATTTTATTTAAATTCAAAGACCCACTAAGTCCATTTTTTTCAGTGTACAATGCTGATTTCCTTTCATGCTTTTGACCAGTGAACCCATTGTTTTTAAAGTTATTGGAAAAATAGAGTTGCATAGAGAATTCCCATGAAGAAATGTGCTGTCATAAATAATCAATTTAAGCAAATAATTTTATTTTTAAAAGTTGTAATATGTTCTTTGGAGTACAATGCTGATTTCCCATCATGTTTTTGAGCAGTGACCATACTGTTTCTAAAGCTATAGGAAAAAATTGAGTTGCATACAGAATTCCTACAGAAAACTGTGTTATTATAAATTGGACATATTAAGCAAATCAGGGCCGGCCCTGGCCAATTTGCTGCCCTAGGCAAGATTTCACCTGGTGCCCTTTAGAATCACAGAATCACAATTGTGTTCCAATCATTTTGTTCATAAACTTACACAGAAACAAACTGCACAGCTTTGTCTTGTTTTTCTTTATTTTGAAAATATTTTGGAAACACCCACAAACACACGCACACGAAAACATACACACAATACCCTGTTACTCAGGCATTTGATCTTGACATTGTTAAAATCTTATATAGATCTTTTTTACATGTTTTAACACTGTACATTTAACTTAAAATATTTAATTGTGTACAAGAAAACAGCTCTTATTAATGAATTATTAGTAGCATGTTGTAGTGTCTCGGGAGATTGTGCTCATTGTTAAATAGCTTTGTGGCTATACTGCACTGAATTTAGCGAACGTCAAGAACAAGAAAAAAACAATAAGGCCAAGACGCGGGATTTAAATTACGTTACACGGACCATGTATAAATTTCAATGTTTCTGGACAGAAATACCAACTTTGTCTGGTATTAATAAGCTGCACATTGGAGTGCTGGCTGCTCCCCGCGGTGCTGAAGACGCGTGATGGCACATATACACAGATATCTACGTGCAATATATTGGAAAGCGGAGGAGTCATTAGTTGGGTTAGTAAAATAACGAAATTACAGCTTTTAAATAGAAGAAAAAAGTTGTTTTGTAAAGAGATATTTTTTTAAAGTTTAAAAGTGCAGAACTCTTCTCAAGGGGAAGAAAGCTATAATTTTCCCCTTACGTGCAACCTATCGGAAACCGCAGATGATTTAGTTGGGTTAGTAAAATAATGAAATTATAGATTTAAGTACAAAATAGTATTTATATAAAGAGAAATATTGAAATAAAAAGTGCAGAACTCTTCTTAAGTGGAAGTAATAAAGTAAAATAACGAATAATAATTATATAATAACGAATAATAGTTTCCAATAGGTTGCACGTAAATATCTGTGCTGCCACCAGTACTCCGTCCGAGCGCGTCTTCAGCACCGCGGCCAGCACTCCAATGCGCAGCCCACCAACACCAAACAAAGTGAACAAGTTGGTATTTCTGTGCAGAAACATTGGAATTTAAACATGGTCTGTGTAACATTATGTAAATTCCGCGTCTCTGTCTGATTGTTGTTTCCGTTTTCTTGTTCTTGACGTTCGGTGAAAACTGGGTTTATATTTTAAACTGCCGCTTCAGTGCATTATAGCCACAGAGCTATTTAACAAGCCCGATCTTCCGAGATACTATCCCAGCAAACACAGAACGTTCCCCTAACGTTAGTTTTTGGTTATATTTTGGTTATTTTTTTGGAATCCAAAAAATAACGTTCTGGGAACGTTATTTTTAGGTTTTATTTTTTGCAACCATAACATAACGTTCCCATAACGTTGTAGGGTGGTTATTTTTAAATAACTTAAAAATAACTTATACAGAACGTTAATTTTTGGTTATTTTTTGGTTATTTTTTGGAACCATAAAATAACGTTCCCATAGCGTTGCAGGGTGGTTATTTTTAAAATAACCTAAAAATAACTTATACAGAACGTTATTTTTTGGTAATTTTTTTGGAACCATAAAATAACGTTCCCATAACGTTGCAGGGTGGTTATTTTTAAAATAACCTAAAAATAACTTATACAGAACGTTATTTTTTGGTTATTTTTGGAACCATAAAATAACGTTCTCATAACGTTGCAGGGTGGTTATTTTTAAATAACCTAAAAATAACTTATACAGAACGTTATTTTTTGGTTATTTTTTGGTTATTTTCTGGAACCATAAAATAACCTAAAAATAACTTATACATAACGTTCTCTAATGGTTATTTTTTGGTTATGTTTTTTTTTTTAGGAAATGAAGTGAATGCATAATTAAACCCATTATTCCTTTAGTGTGCACGTCTAATATGCGCGTGCTTGTCTGCACGAGCTTACCGCCTTCTTCACGAGTACCCGCTTTATCTTGTGCTCAGGAAAAGTCGTTAATTTAAAAAATAACGGTCCTTTCGTTTTTACCTCAGAGACTAACATTATTTTAGCGGTTCTTTTGTCTCTTTCTTGTTTTAGTAACTTAAATATGTGAGAAGAAATATATATACGAGTGATTTCCAAATCGATTTGAGGAGAATTTGAGAAGACAATGATGTTAGAAACTTTTTATTGTTGTAAAAACGGATAGCCGACTAACTGTGGTAAGATCTTTTAACCTAAAGTGACTGATTTATTTGTCATTGCGTTTTTACTTCAGAGTATAACATTCTAGCGATTTCTTTTTTGTTTCTTCATTAGTAGCTTAAATATGTGAAAACGAAAATATATTTTAATTATTTCCATGAAGAGAATATGAAGTTAGAAGCTTTTGATTATTGTAAAAACTGAGAGAGAGATGCTGATTGTTGTTACTTAATAATGGAGAGGCGGCTGCTGTAAGGTCTGTTAAACTAAAGTGAATTAAATGTTTATATATTTTCAATAAATATCTGTTTTAAGTCTTCTTTATTGTCTTGCAGTCACTGGTTATTTATATATTTGTTAAAATAGAATGTTATCTAAATATATAATATGTGATGTGTTGAGGTATTTTTATATAAAATAACCTGTGTTATATAATGGTATAATATTTTAATAGACATTTTTTCCAGTAATAGCATAATTTAATTATTATAGATTTTGTATTAAATAAATTATTTTATTCCTCCTTATATGGAAATGTGTTTTACTTATTTTAGATAGATATGATAGATAAAAACACAGCATGGGATGTACTAATAGACGTGCCGTACTTTTGTAAGCCTTCACTTCTTCACTGAGGCTGAAGTCTTGAGCTCTGCGCGCTCTGTCAGTGCGTGCACGTAGCCGCGGCAACGCGCCCTCGCGCCCTGGTGAGATAATTTTTCACTCCATGTCAACTGTGCATTTTCCAAGGTTTGTTTTTTGTTAGCCAGGAAAGTTTTCTTTACAGAAATAGAACGTTATTTTTAGGTTATTTTAACGTTTTCCTAACGTTAGTTTTTGGTTCCCATACCGTTATTTTCCAAGGTTTGTTTTTGGTTAGCCAGGAAAGTTTTCTTTACAGAAATAGAACGTTATTTTGGGGTTATTTTAACGTTTTCCTAACGTTATTGTAATGTTTTCCTAACGTTATTGTAACGTTTTCCTAACGTTATTGTAACGTTTTCCTAACGTTATTGTAACGTTTTCCTAGGGGAACGTTTTGAGAACCAAAAACTAACATTAGGGGAACGTTTTGGGAACCAAAAATTGTTAGCTGGGATGCTACTAATAATTCATTAATAACTGCTGTTTTCTTGTGCAAAATATTTATATTATAAAATATATAAATATTTATGGTTAAATGTTTATATACATATATTAAAAAAATAATAATTTGGGCGCACGGATGCTCCAAGGGGTCGGCGGCGCCCTTAGCATTTGCCTATTCCGCCTATGCCCAGGGCCGGCCCTGAAGCAAATAATTATACACATTTTCCAACTTGCTTTGGAGGAGTAGGTGCCTCCTTCCAAAAGCCATAGATCATATCTCACTGAAGTGAATAGAACACAGTGCTCGAAGACCAAATGATCTGAGACATAAATTGTTTACAAAACATTTCAACATTTTATTTTTAATTAGTTAGAATTGAATGATAATTAAATAAACATTCTGTTTGATGACATGCTTTCTGTGTAGTCAATAACATGATGAGTTCAGTACCATGGACAGTGAAACACTGTAAATATCAAATAATCAAATCATAAAGTAATGCACAACACAACAGTTAATACTGTGAGAGTTTAATGTAATAAATAAATAAAAAAAAATCTCATACAACAGGAAAATATAAAAGATGGTATACCCTGTCATTCAACATTTAACACTTGAAGAACACTGATACGTTTTATTATAATGATCTCAACTCTTTATTACACTTAACAAAAACAGATAAGAACTCGAAAAACTGGGGTGTAACTTGTTCTGTATGGTCCAAAATAGGATTTCATTGGAGCACTCAGTCCATCTTTTCCAAACCTATTGAACTTCTTTATGACATTAATAAATCAACACAACACAGTGGCAGAAGAAAAATCTTCATCTAAGGCAAATAGCTATACAATGAAAACTTCACAGGACATCATCTGAAACGTTTTTAATCAATACAAGCAGAAATTTTCAGTTCACAATAATTTTAGCAGGTTGTTGTAAAAGTATCATGTAATTTGTAGACGGTCCCTCAGAGAATGATGACGTCACACCATTCCATAGACATTAACGTGTTTAAAAGACTCTTAAAAACCGCGACTTTTACTAAAATACGGCTTGTAACATATGCACATTTCGATTGGTAAGTGTAATCTGATAAAATTATCACTATTAAATGCATATTAACAAAGTTATTGAACCTAAAAGTCCGAATGTCTGAATATCAAACCAACTTTACCGCAGTGAATTTACCATGGCCCTACAGTTTAACCATGATTTTTGTAATGAAACTACAGTAATACAAATGCTAATCAAAACATGGCTTTATCCTAGTAAAAGTATAGAAGTATTATTTCTACTTATCTTGTCTGCGGCAAGTGTACTGCTAATAAAATCACCGCGTTGATTAGTCTCTAACTTCTTTAATTTGAGTAAACGTGTTCATTTAGTTAACTAAACCCCATTTTAATACTGGTGAATTAAAAGAAAACAATAATTTACACATACCGTAACTTTGATCCAGCCGCATGTTTTTGTCTGATTCAGCTCCACCTCGTCTGCGTCTGCGATTCAAGCTGATGACGCAACTAGTGATGGTCATTTTCGAAGCACTGCTTCATGAGGCTTCGAAACATTTACGAATCTTTTGTTTCGAATCAGTGGTTCGGAGCTTGTTTCAAAGCAAACGAGGCTTCATTACGTCATAACTGTTTCGAAACGTTTCGAAAATCTGATGGTTCACCACTAGGGGGAGTTGATCATATTAGACCAGTGTCTAATATGTTTCGGTGAACTCGGGTCAGTTTTATTATAAAAGTTCATAAAATATTTATCCGTCTGACTAATAACACTGCCATTTTGTCTATTTAATGTTTATAGACAGATTTAATGACAAAAATGTGCATAATTAAAAGGGTAGTTAGATTTAATCATTTGTTTGCCCTAAATAAAACTAAAAACACATAATACACTTTTAACTATCTCTTAATTAAGTTAAATAATTTTTTTTAACATATTTTAATAAAAATCTTGCTATTATTTTATTTTGTAAAAAAAAGTGTAAAATGTTTGGCCATATCTGCTTTACACTATTTTGACCATCAGGGGTCGCCAGCGTGTGTGGTGTTTCGAACTGCTTCGAAAAACTGAATCAATTTTTGAAGCAATTGGTTCAATTGATTCGAAGCTTCGAAAAGCTTCGTTTCTCCCATCACTAGACGCAACACACGCAGGCGAGTTGTATACGCCCCCCATCCCTTGACTCCATACAATACTTTATAATTGATAATAAAAGTTTTTAGGTTATTTAAAAACTGCAGGATACCTCAACTTAATGCTACCGTACAAGTTAAAATGGTTCAGTATGTTTATTTGATTCTTTACCCGCACACTTGTTCTCTCTCGCCCACACTCGGTCTCTTAAGGTGCACTACTGCCACCAACTGGACTGGAGACTTCAACCAGCTTCCGTTTCAACTGAAATGCTTTTACACAACATACTGAAATGCTTTCACACAACATACTGAAATGCTTTCACACAACATACTGAAATGCTTTCACACAACATACTGAAATGCTTTTCAGTTGTGTGTGTGAGAGCTTTTCAGTTGTGTGTGTGAGAGCGTTTCAGTTGTGTGTGTGAGAGCGTTTCAGTTGTGTGTGTGAAAGCATTTCAGTTGTATGTGTGAGAGCGTTTCAGTTGTATGTGTGAGAGCGTTTCAGTCGTATGTGTGAGAGCGTTTCAGTTCTGTGTGTGAGAGCGTTTCAGTTGTATGTGTGAGAGCGTTTCAGTTGTGTGTGTGAGAGCGTTTCAGTTGTGTGTGTGAGAGCGTTTCAGTTGTATGTGGAGAGCGTTTCAGTTGTGTGTGAGAGAGCGTTTCAGTTGTGTGTGTGAGCGTTATATTTTCAATTGTATATATGAGAGCATCTCAGTTGTGTGTGTGTGAAAGCATTTCAGTTGTATGTGTGAGAGCGTTTCAGTTGTGTGTGTGAGAGCGTTTCAGTTGTATGTGTGAGAGCGTTTCAGTTCTGTGTGTGAGAGCGTTTCAGTTGTATGTGTGAGAGCGTTTCAGTTCTGTGTGTGAGAGCGTTTCAGTTGTGTGTGTGAGAGCGTTTCAGTTGTGTGTGTGAGAGCGTTTCAGTTGTGTGTGTGTGAGAGCGTTTCAGTTGTGTGTGTGAGAGCGTTTCAGTTGTGTGTGTGAGAGCGTTTCAATTGTGTGTGTGAGAGCGTTTCAGTTGTATGTGTGAGAGCGTTTCAGTTATATGTGTGAGAGCGTTTCAGTTGTGTGTGTGAGAGCGTTTCAGTTGTGTGTGTGAGCGTTATATTTTCAATTGTATATATGAGAGCATCTCAGTTGTGTGTGTGAGAGCATTTCAGTTGTGTTTTTGAATGTAATATTTTCAGTTGTATGTGTGAGAGCGTTTCAGTTGTGTTTGTAAAAGCATTTCACTTGTATGTGTGTGAGCATTTCATTATAGTATGTGAATGAATTTGGTTTCATATGTGTATGTGAGAGGAAAAGTACATGTACATGCATGGTAATTCTGAAAAAAGTCCCTAGGGGCACCTCATAAGTTTGGCCGGTGATGCATGAGGCATTGCATGCAAGATACATAAATCTCCGTTCTCGGTCATTTATCCCTCTGGTAGTACTTCCTACATTTCCCATGAACATGCCGTAATCAATGCTACGTGATGATGTTTATACGCCAATTGGTTGCGCGCAGTTTGCAGCGAAACCAGTGCGAGAAACCATAGAAACGAGTGGAGCGCGTCCACCAGAAAATAAAGGAAGAAGGAGAACGAACGGGCAGAGCAGGGAGGATAGACTGAAAGACAGGGGTGTCGCCAGACCCCTTTACTGAGGCATGTGATCCAGTGTAAATCTTTCGTGCCCAGGTGTAAATCTCAGGTTTAAATTTTAATAGGGTATTCCTCTACAAAGATAATAGCGGCAAAACAGATCTATATGCAATGTAGTTACCCACTGCTTGTAAAGCGACAAAGCAGTCGCACTGACGCGTGCACGCATGTATCCATGTCCACACGCGTCTTTGCGTTCCTCCGCGCGCGCAACTCCATCCAAAAGGACGCCACGCGAATGAGTAATTATGAAAACATGACGAGAAGTAAGTTTCTAAATAATAATGCTAATCTTTTTTTGACTCAATCATTATTGGCGTCTGTAGATGGACATCAGAAATGTTTTGTGCAAAGCAGGGAAAGGGAAGCAGAAAGGAGAGATGATGAGTTTAAGGGAGGTAAGACAAACTACATCCTCACCCTGTCAGGTCTCAAACATTAGAGGAAAAATCTCAGAAAAACCTTTTGTCAAGTCTATAGGATTGCATTGTTGCTGAGAAAATCCACAGGTGTATGTGTTATACTGTTCTGTATTTTTAGATATGAAATTAATATTTAGTTTACTAATATTTAACTCTAGGACACTACATAAACAGTTAGCAGTAACTGTGACTGAGATTATTAAGTATAGCAGTCATAAAATGACTGGTTTCTTAAAATATTGTAAAAATAAGTTATTAATCATTGCTATCATTGTATAATGTAGAAAATATTTCTCTGCTGTCATTATTACCAAACATTTTATGCCATGTATGCCTCCAAACATGTTAATAATGTTAGGTATGATGAAGATTATACTTAAATATTTTTAAATACATATTTATCTTTCGCAGTACCTGTTGCACTGTAGAATAGTGGGTTAAGTAAAGGACATTGTATAGAAGTGTTGCACACTTCTTGCACACAGCAGGTTTTCAAAAAAAGTCAGCAAAAAATGGGGGCCTGTGCCCCAGTAAAGCTGTAATCTATCGACAGAGAAATGAAGAAAGCGGAAAAAAATTTTACCGGAAAAAAATGTGGCTAGTGGAAATGCTGATTGGCTGGTAACTTTAGAAAGTTACCAGCCACTTTGGCTGGTGGTCAAAAAAGTAAATTTAGAACCCTGTATATATATATATATATATATATATATATATATATATATATATATATCATTTTATATACAAACTGTAATTCTATCTTGACATGCACATTTTCTGGTTCATGTTGGTCCAGTTTAATTCAATGGACTTATTGGTTTGGTGTATTCATTTTCATTGTAAGCCTTTAAAAAATAATTATTTTAGATGCAATTGTGTAATATTTATAGCTTAAATTCTCTAATATCTTCTAAAGACATTTAAAATTATTTCGCAGAATTTTCAGAGAAAAAGCAAAAAAAGTCTGCGGATTCAGTCTGGCCCTGACTATAAGGTAGTCACCTAATAGCTACCCTTGGAAAGCTGTTTACTGATGGGGACTTTGGCTCTGCCAGGCTAGTAGTCTCTACTACACAATGAGGCCTGCTGGTGGTCATTTTGGTCTGGGTCATACAATTCTATGTTATATAGCTGACCCGGCCCCCCATCACAGTCAGGAGCGATAATGTGGCCCCCAGAGAAAAAAGTTTGGTGACCACTGGTTTAAACTGTCTTCGCAAGTTGTTTTTTCTGCGGGTCAAATGTGAAAGGATTTTGTTTATTAGTTATTGGTTTTTGGGCTGTGATAAGTCATTGGGATGCTTTTGGGCTAGTTTTGAATGTCCATGGGGATGGTTTTGATACATGAAGCTGCCAACCTTGGCTGTGCGTTTGCACAGATGTTCGGTTTATATAAAATGTACATGTAAACAAACATTTTGAGGTGCAAACATTTAAACATGTTTAGGGTGCATGTAAACTGTATTGTCGTAACAATACTTCAATCAGATTAAATTCAGTCGGAATGTCACAATTTTGTGCATGTAAACATAGCCCATGTGACAGTTTGTTCAAGGATAAGAAAACTGCCATCTAGGGTTTCAGAACGAAGCAAGAGCCATCAATATTACATATGTATTGTATATTTATCTATATATACAGTCAAGCTCAAAATTATTCATACCCTTTGTAACTATTGCTGCGTTCCAGGCAACCTGTAACACGTAACTCACGACTTCAAAACCACGACTCACGACTCTAAACTGGGAGTACATCGATCTAGTACGAGTTCACGGGTGGGAAGTCACGGGTTTGACTGCCGTTCCAGTGCACTTTCACTGGTAGAAGGTTGTAAAAACACGAGTTACAGGCTGGCTGGAACGCATAGGGTCGTGAGTCGTGGTTTTGAAGTCGTGACTCACGGGTTTAAAAACCTGCCTGGAACGCAGCATTAGACCAAAGAAGGCTGTGAAAATAAATCTGCATCGTTAATAATTTTGATCTTTACTTTAAAAAAACTACAAAAATCCAACCTTTCATTGGAGAAGAATAATTTTAAAATGGGGGAAAATCTCATTATGAGAGAAATATTTTTCTCTAATACACACTGCTCACAATTAATCATACCCTTTTATTAAATTCTTTTTGCAAAATCCTTTTCCCAAGAGAACAGCTCTGAATCTTCACCTATAATGCCTGATGAGTTTGGAGAACACCTGACAAGAGTTTAGAGACCATTCCTTCATGCAGAATCTCTCCAGATCCTTCAGATTCCAGCTTTATGTTGGTGCTGCTTCTCTTCAGTTCATCCCATTAATTGTCCTTAGGGTTCAGGTCAAGGGTCTGAGATTGTCATGGCTAAAGCATATTTTTGTGGTCAGTGACTAATTTTTATGCTAGTTTTGATGTTTGTTTGGGATCATTGCCCTGAAGGAAGATCAAACCATGGTCCATTATATGATTTCTAACAGGGACAGTCAGGTCAATGTTGTGGGCCTATTTTTCTGCTGGAGGTCCTGGACATCTTGATCAGATACATGGCATCATGGATTCTATGAAATACCAAACTGTCCCTGTTAGAAATCATATACTGGGCCATGGTTGGATCTTCTTTCAGGGCAATGATCCCAAACAAACATCAAAACTAACACAAAATGGGTCACTGAGCACAAAATGAAGCTTTAGCCATGACAATCCCAGTCCCTTGACCTGAACCCTAAAGAAAATGAGTGTGATGAACTGAGGAGAAGAAGCACCAACATGGAGCTGGAATCTGAAGGATCTGGAGAGATTCTGCATGAAGGAATGGTCTCTAAACTCATCAGGCATTAAAGGTGAAGACTCAGAGCTGTTTTCTTGGGAAAAGGAGGTTGCAAAAAGAATTTAATAAAAGGGTATGATTAATTGTGAGCAGTGAGAAAAATATTTCTCTCATAATGAGATTTTCCCCCATTTTAAAATTATTCTTCTCCAATGAAACGTTGGATTTATGTAGATTTTTTAAAGTAAAGATCAAATTTATTAACGATGCAGATTTATTTTCACAGCCTTCCTTGGTCATATTTACAAAGGGTATGAATAATTTTTAACATGACTGTAGATTAGCAAGAAAATGTTATGGTTTTCTGAATAAATATACATAAATAACATAATGGGCCCTATTTTAACGATCTGAAACGCAAGTGTGAAGCGCAAAGCGCAAGTGACTTTGTGGGCGGATCTTGGGCGCTGTTGCTATTTTCCCGGTGGGAGAAATAACTCTTGCGCCAGGCGCAAATCAATAAGGGGTTGGTCTGAAGTAGGTTCATTATTCATAGGTGTGGTTTGGGCGTAACGTCAAATAAACCAATTCAATTCAATTTTATTTATATAGCGCTTTTCACAATTGGTGATTGTTTCAAAGCAGCTTTACATTAATAGAAGCAGTGGAAAGCACAGAAAAACGACAGATAGCACAACATAATACACGATAGCACAAGCAGCTAAATTTGATGCGGCTATGAATCAACATTATAAGCGTGCGTATTGCTAATGTAACGTAAAGAAGAGGGTGCTAAGTTAAGCCCAAGAGGGCTGCCTCCCCGGGTTGAAAAACCCCCTAGGAGAAAAAAAAACCCCAGGCTCAGCCGGGGAAGTAAAAAAAAGTCATAGGAGGGAAAAACCCTTGGGAGATATATTTATATTGAAACGATTAAGGAGATTAGGCGGAGGTTAAGCGGGTTCTGCCGGTGGTCGTTGGTCATGCATCAGCTGGGCATCACGTTGAAGGTCTGCCGGTGGGTCAGAGATGTGCCGACTTTCACATTTACCGGAACTGGGTCTGTTTGTCTCATTGTCCTCGGAGAGGAGGACGAGACATAAAGAAAGAAAAACAAAACCCAATTAGCGTAGGGGCCATTCATATGTATACACCTGTACATATACACAAACATATATCCATATATATCCACACATATCCATATATACATATATACACATATATATACATACACATACATACACATACACATACACACATACATATACACATATATATATATACACATACACATACACATACATACACATACATACACACATACACACATATACACATACATACACACACATGTACATATACGTATTGAAGATACAACGTCATCCTAGTGAAAGACTCTGCACAGTTTGGTTTAGGGAGAATGAGAAAAATGCACGGGACGGCGAATGTTTTGGAAATGGGTGCAGTGACACCCTTTTAAGGACTGAAGTCCCGCCCCCGACTAGTGGGCTTATATAAAATGTACATGTAAAGTCCGGACGAGCAAGGGAGTAAAGGGGAGACGGGGACGTGACTGCGCCAGCCATCTCCCTGATGCCTGTCTGGGCTTCACAGTACTCCCCTACTCGACTCAGAAACCTCAGGAGAAGGGCCGAGCAAGTGAACATAATTCCATACATAGCTTTCAATCACTCCTCTGCGCTTGGCAATTAATGGCCCGATTCGGGGATTTATTGGTGTAGTTTTGAAGTTTTGGCCTTGTATTGTGGTTTGTATGTGCACAGAGTAGCGTTTCTTTTCCTTGTATGTAGCCTTTTCTATTTTATACGTGACCTTTGTTTTTAAAAGTTTATGCCCGGCTCATGGTTTGCTGCACATATATAAACGAGTAAGGAGAGATTAAACATTTTCTCAAGAATATTTAGTTTATTTATTTATTAGGTTGTTCAAGCTATCTATTGTGAGATGAGTACCATTAATAAAACAATTATGTGAATGCCTTGTTGAAGAAAAAAGTTTTAAGTCTAGATTTAAAATTATCGACTGTGTCTGATTCTCGGACATCGGTTGGTAAATCATTCCAGAGCTTAGGGGCTAAGTAGGAAAATGACCTTCCACTTTTAGAAACTTTTGATAGTCTAGGGATAATCAAGAGACCAGAATTTTGCGACCGTAGTGTGCGTGATGGATTGTATTCTGATAGTAATTCTCTAAGATATGAGGGTGCTAGGCCATTTAAAGCTTTGTAGGTGATTAGTGATATTTTAAATTGTATGCGATATTTAACTGGTAGCCAGTGTAAAGATGCCAGAATTTGGCTTATGTGGTCATACTTTTTAGATCGAGTAAGTACCCTTGCGGAAGCGTTTTGAATTAGCTGAAGCTTGTTTACTTGATTTGCATGGCATCCCCCGAGTAGCGAGTTACAATAGTCTATTCTAGAGGTCATAAAAGCATGGATAAGCTTCTCTGCGTCAGATGTAGACAGTTTATAGCGTATTTTCGAGATATTTCTAAGATGGAAGAATGCTGTGCGGCAGACGTTGGCGATATGACTATCGAAGAATAAGTTGCTGTCGAACATCACACCTAAGTTCCTAACCGTGGAAGATGGCACCACAGCGCAGCCATCTATGTGCAACTTGTAATCTGACATATTATGTTTGTAGCGATTCGGTTCAATAATAAGTATCTCTGTCTTATTGGAGTTCAGCTTAAGAAAGTTATGTGCCATCCAGTCACTAACATCGCTAAGGCAGTCTGTGAGGAGATGTAAAGCTGGGTATCATCCGCATAGCAGTGAAAACTTATGTTATGTTTCCTGATAATGTCTCCTAGAGGTAACATGTATAACGAGAACAGGATAGGACCTAAAACCGATCCCTGCGGTACACCGTATTTAACCAGGGAGTGATATGACTCTTCCTCGTTTACATAAACAAAGTGATAGCGATTGGTTAGATACGACCTAAACCAGGCTAGCGCCTGACCACTGATACCAACATAGTTTTCTAGTCTATTGAGTAAGATTGTATGATCTATTGTGTCAAAGGCTGCACTAAGGTCTAATAATATAAGAATTGAGATTTCACCACGATCGGATGTTAACAGGAGGTCATTTGTAACTCTAAGCAACGCTGTCTCTGTGCTATGGTGGGGCCTGAATCCTGATTGGAACTTTTCATATGTACTATTATTTGTCAAGAATGTGCGTAACTGGCTTGCCACTACCTTTTCTAATATTTTCGAAAGAAAAGGGAGATTTGAGATTGGTCTAAAGTTATTAAGCTCTCCCTGATCAAGCTGCGGTTTTTTAATCAGCGGTTTAATGACTGCTAGTTTGAAAGCTGTTGGAACATATCCTATTTCTAGCGATAAGTTAAAGATATTTAGAACCGGGGTTGACACTACAGGGAATACCTCTTTAAGCAGTTTTGTGGGAACGGGGTCTAATATACAGGATGATGATTTGGATGATGTAACTAGTCTAGAGAGCTCATCTATTGTAGTCGGTTTAAATGAATCTAGATGTTCGTATGGTAGTCTAGTGTTAAGTGAACTAACGGGTTGAGTGGTGGCTGCCTGGGTAGCTACGATGTTTTCCCTTATAGACGTAATTTTGTTAGAAAAGAAGTTTATGAAGTCGTTACTATTGTGTTGAAGTTTACTATTAGTTTCTGTTTGTTCTTTATTTCTAGTCAGTTTTGCAACCGTGCTGAAGAGGAAACGAGGGTTATTATGATTCTCATTTATAAGCCTGCTAAGATAGGTAGATCTGGCGGTTTTAATAGCCTGTCTGTATTGTTTAACACTCTCTTTCCATGCTGCACGCCATACCTCTAACTTTGTGCTTCTATAAACCAATCAGAACGCTATCCAACATCCCCTTTAAACGCAAGGGCGCAAGTTCAATGGCGAGTTGCTATTATTATGATGGTTTTACCAGGCGCATGGCAGGAGCGGTTCACAGCCGAGGAGACCCACATTCTTGTCAGTCAAAGTTCAAAGTTCTTGTCAGTCAAAAGTTGTTTTGTATGGGGATAGGAGAAACCCGCCCAAATCAGCGTAGGTTAAACAGACGTGAAAGGTGGATCTGCCTCTACACATGACCTGACGCCAGCAGAGGACATCGCTGCGTCCACCCTCACCGCTGAAAGGGTTTGGGGCTTTGAAATCGGACCCAAGAAACGCAAGCAAGGTCCAACCCCAAAGTACACTTACAAATCAAGTTCATTCATATACATTAAGGTTTCTTATGAAAACATTTGAATTATTATTTACATAAAATAAACGTAATACAGCCACACAACAAACTTATGAAAATATTTTAATCGTTATTTGCATGAGAATTTTTTAAACGCAGCCACACAATAAATAAAAACTATCACCACAATGCTCACAACTATGATTTCCCTTATCTCATGTGTTTTTATTGTAACAATTTATGATTTGCAAAAATAACTATTGCATCTGTGTAGATTAGATAAGCAATGCGCGTTGTGCATGCTATACATTATGATCAAGCATGCGCCCTTAAATTAGCATAATGAACTACGTGCAACGCGGCACTGACTTTAGACTAGTTTTTTTTGGTTAGTAGCGCAATTGTTTTTTGAAACTGCAAAATAGCATCAGGGATGGTTTGCGCCGGAACACGCCTCCTTTTTTGCGCTGAACCGCCCAGGGAGCGCAAGTTCATTCCCTAGTTTGCCGACGTGCGTCTGTGGAGGGAAAAACCCGCTGTGCGCTGGTGCAAAATACGAAATGATACATGCGTCACTGACAAAGTCAATTGCGCTGGGTGCAAGATAGGGCCCAATGTGCACTGATATATGAAGCAATTAAACCCCTTTTATTAAACTCAATATAATACAATACTATTTATAGTAAATTAATAGACAGTGCAGGTCTATAGATTATAAATGTGACTGATGTTATGACTGATGTTATAATGGTAATAATTTCTATTAGATAGGCATTTTTTCTGCTTCTGCTCTATTTTTCTATTTCTCTCTTGCCAATTTAAAAAGCTTAATCCACTCATTATTTCAGATTTAAAAGTCTACTTGCTGTCCCGGTGACAAACTTTACATTTCTTTGCTCGTTCAGTGCAATGGACTTGACATTAGCACTGCTTTTTTGCTACAATCTCTGTGCAAACTTAATATGGATATGGTTTTAGAAAAGATATGGTTTATTAATAATAAGATTATTAAAAAAATGTGAGAAAGAAAATGCAGCGTGTGGTCGTAACAAGAACCATCGCCATAGAAACCGAAGGCACGCTGAAACTGCACTCGAGCAGAGTCGTATAATAATAGAGTTACTACACTCACATAGACGTCCGTTGTAAGAATGGAATGCGGAAGTAACAGCGTTTCATGTAGTGACCGGTAGTGACGCATAGTTCCAAACGCAGCACTGAAGCCCATTCATTTCAATGGCACCTGCTGGTAAATCGATGAAATTACAGTTTCTCTTTACATTTTCGAACATTTCATTAATATAGTCAACAGTGATATTTTATGAACTCTGCTAGGTAATGATTATCGTTAATAATAACTAGTAAATTTTTATATTTTAATGAGTGTATAATGTGTGAATAATATAGATTTAATGGTTTAATATTTTATTACTGGTGGCCATCTACTTTATACTTACCTTTTTTATATATTACGAGTAACACTAGGGGGCAACAGCGACAAGCTATATGCCTTATAAGAAAGTCACACTGCTTCACAATGCTGCTATGTGTTTCATTGTGTTTGGTAAGTAATATGTGATGTATCCTCGAAAATCATGTATGATTATATTAACATTTAATGTGTACAATAAATACAATTAAATATGAATTTAGTGTGTTTCTGTTTATGCTTCATTGTTACAAATAACCGCGTTGGCGATATTTTTTGTGATTTTAATATAGTAAAAGTGTAGGAATTATGTTTTTAGCAGATTGATAGCCATTTATATAGCCATATTTTGCTACAAAAATAAAAGATAAACTGTGTTGCTGTAGTTGGTATAGATAACCACAGTTTTCTTTGGGTCACAATTAACTGTTTATCTTTATTAACTGATTTACTGTATTTCCATCACTCCCTAGTCAAAAAACGTTATAAACATAAGTATAGTGATCAATTCCTATTACAAGCTAATATTAGCTGAAAACCTATGCAAACAGATTGACAGCCCTGCTTGGTTTGGAACTGTAGAACGTTACATGAATCACGTGACCGCGCGGCGGCGAGATCAAAGCGTTTCGTAACTCTGTTATTATACGACTCTGCACTCGAGCTTTTTCCGATCAACTCGGGTTATAAACACAACATTAATCAGACTTGGGACCCAAAGTAATTAAACTAGGACCTAACCGGACCCGACAGACCATTTAAAATATAAACCCGGAACCATACGGGTCCCGCGTCCTCAGTGAAGAAAGACCTCTGCTCAAGTTCAGAAACATGGAAGACACTGCGCTTGCGTCGCTTCGCACCTAATTCATTGAGAAACAGCTGAGCATGCAAACGCACACTGATAGGGAGAGACATGACGTGCTTTCACGCAAAATGAAGCCAACGTGTTGAAGGCTCAGGGCACGTTATAAAACGTATTCTTAAAATCTACATTTCTGTTTAAATAAATGCTCATAGTAAATCATAGCATATTGTCTAAAACATTAGGTAGCACATTTGCGACCCATTAAAAATTAGGGTCGCAACGGCAGTTCAAAAGGTCGCATATGCGACCATTTTGGTCGCAGTGTAGTTCCCTGAAAAATGAAAATCACTCACTATTCTTAACTGAACAACTTTTGCAGCTGCACATTTAATTCCTACAGTGAGGACTGTTTACGTGTATTTATTGATAATGTTAAATCATAGATTCTAATGACTAATATTTTTACATTTAATACAGATGCCTGAAAAGTAAAACAAGATGAGTATAGTCTTATGATAAAAAACCTAAAGATTTGGTTGCTTGTAGCATTGTTGTAGTGACAGCCAAAATACATCAGGTGGGCGATATGGCAAAAATGTGATCTCAGAACAAAATCCATATAGAACGATAACGATATATATTTCAATGTAAGTTGTTAATGCTTCCAGCTTTAGAAGAGTATGCCAACAATGACTGAAGCCACAAAAATAAGAAGGTTCATTACATTTTAATCTGCGTCTCGTCAGTTTTTAGATAGCCAAACCACTTCCATATAAAGGAATTTGTGCTACCTTTTTGTCCACAATTTCATCATCTTTGGATATTCGTTGCCACTTCCACTCATTTTTGTTTAGTTTTTTTGTTGTCTTGTCAAGTTTGCTTTGCAAAGTAGGAAATGGACTTTGTACTACTGACGTGTATTACATATAGGCCAATGTATTTTGGCTGTCACTACAACAATGCTACTGACAAGCAACCAAATCTTTAATTTTTCCTCTTAATCATAATACTATACTCATCTTGTTTTACTTTTCTCAGGCATCTGTATTAAATGTAAATATATTAGTTATGAAATTGTCTGTCAACATGATTTTAACATGAACATAAATACACATAAAACACTGCACAGTCCTCACTGTATGGATTAAATGTGCAGCTGCACAACAGCTTTAAAGGAATATTCCATTTTCTTAAAAGAAAAATCCAGGGCCCGGTTCCCCAAAACGTTCTTATCGCTAAGTAGTTCTTAACCTATTCCTTAACCTCTCTCTTAACTCTATGGCACGGTTCCCAAAACGTTCGTATGCTAAGTATATCTTCTGTAAGTCACACTTTCGTAAGGTTGGTCTGGACCATTCGTAAGCTCTCTCTTAGCGTTGTTTGAGCGCAAAACGCTATCGCCGCAGTCTTTAGAAATCAGCGCAGCGCAGTACAAGTCAAACTAGGGTATGCTGACAATGATTTTATGTTATGGACATTTTTAAGACCTATAATATAGAATATGTTTGCAATGGATAGAGGACTATTTATGCAGTTGACTTTATTTGGTATCAGAACTAATGAATCAAAGACGGCGCCAGTGTTTGTTCCTCATTGAAGTCTGTTCCCTCTATGTTTATAACGTTTTCATCACGTTATATTTATAATTTAATTCGAAAGATCAAAGATTTCAATTGGTTATACTAAAAAGCAATAATATCATGTATTCTATTACACAATTTATTAAATATTTCATATTTGACAGTTTTATGTCTTTTAACATATAGCCTGTCATTTTCTTTTCTTTTTTCTCTACTGTTTGATTTAAAACTGTTATGTTTCCAAACATAATAAATATATATTATACATATAATATGATTCATACTGTAAAAATAATTGACTTACAATCAAGAACAGTCAAGATACATTACATAAATGCACACATATACATCTCAGTAGCCATTAAAACTTTCAATGTATATAAAGAATAAACATATAATGTGATAAAAACGCGATTAAAAGACTAAACTAAAGGGAAACACAGGGGGAACAGACTTTCACACAACACCGGTAACCCCGTAACCGTTTAGTCCATGCCAATTTTTTTTATTCGCCAACACTTAAAACCTTTTGACAATTTGCCTGACGTGGCTAAATAAAAAAAATTGCCTCCCAAGACAACCCATTATGGAGCTGCTGGATCTTCTCAGACCATAATTCTGTATCTAATTCTCTCTCTCTCTCTCTCTCTCTCTCTCTCTCTCTCTCTCTGTCTCTCTGTTCATTGTAGATATTGCTTTTTATTGAAAACATTAAACAATGGCCAGCAATACCGCATTAAACTGAAGTAACTGCAGCTGCTTGCCAATCAATTCTGATCGTAGTACATTACCATTAGTATAAAAGGGTATTAAATATTTTTTAAAGTCGTAAAACCCATGTTTAACGTGTATGATTAGCGAGGAATACCCGGTTCGTCTACCCGTATTACTGACAATTTTATAATTTAATTAATAGTCTATATTTGAAGGATAACTTAAACTATGTTAAAATAAATGTTACTGGAATAATTTGAGTAATGTTCCATTTGTATAGAGCGTGTTGTCTTTCTTAACGCCGTAATGCACCTTCGCGTGAAGTGGAGAATCGATCCCTGAGAGATCGATCGCAAATAATTCAGCACCTTAACTTGGGACAGCGACATTGTTACATCGTACTTAGATGCAGCGTGTTAAGAAGCTTCCTAAGAGACACTTCGGGGAACACACTTAGGAACATAAACAACTTTGCTAAGATATATCTTTTTGAGCCTTCTTAGCGTGCTAAGAGTGAGCGTTATCGGGGAACCGGGCCCAGATAATTTACTCACCACAATGTCATCCAAAATGTTGATGTCTTTTTTTGTTCAGTCGAGATGAAATTATGTTTTTTGAGGAAAACATTGCAGGATTTTTCATCCATTTTAATGGACTTTAATAGACACCAACAATTAATACTTAACTCAACACTTAACAGATTTTTTTAACGGAGTTTCAAAGGACTATAAACAATCCCAAACGAGGCATATTAATGCATATTAATAGTTGGTGTCTATTAAAGTCCATTAAAATGAGAAAAAATCCTGCAATGTTTTCCTCAAAAAACATAATTTCTTCTCGACTGAACAAAGAAAGACATCAACATTTTGGATGACATGGTGTTGAGTAAATTATCTGGATTTTTCTTTTAAGAAAATGTAATATTCCTTTAAGACAGCACTGCTTCAATATACTGATAAACATACAGCTGTTTATGTTCACTTAAACAAGAAAGAAAACTTAGTGAGCCCTCGTGTGTGAGAACCATATACAAGCACGCTGGTAAACAGGCGCGTCACCTTGTGGAAACGCACAGTCGCACACTCATACAGTACAGTATATTCACTGCAGTGGTGGATCTGCTACTTTTCTGTTATGTTTTCAGTTGATAAGATATGCTTTTTGATTACTGAAATTTTATTTAACCATTCAAACCAGAATCCAGAATAATACAGAAAACACAGAATTTGAGAAAAACATTAAGCTGAATTTGGGGAAAAAACGATAGGGCCATAGGTGCCCAGGTAAAATAGTAGTATACTTTAGTGTATTAGAAATATGATTGAAGTACATGAAGTATAAAACAAGTATGCTTCTACTTGTTGTACTTAATTTAAAGAGTATTTAATATGTACTTTTTAAAAGTATACTTCCAAAAAGATATAATTAAGTTCAACTTAACAGTCCAAAAAATAAGTATACTAATTTACCAGTAATTCAATTATCTTTTAAATGTACTTTTTGAAAGTATACTTCAAAAAAGATGTAATTAAGTTCAACTTAAGAGTCCAAAAAACAAGTATACTAATTTACCAGTAATTCAATTATCTTTTAAATGTACTTTTTGAAAGTATACTTCAAAAAAGATGTAATTAAGTTCAACTTAAGAGTCCAAAAAATAAGTATACTAATTTACCAGTAATTAAAGCTCACGTAACACACGCTGTTTCTGCATTTCTGATGTTAATCTGGAGTACCTATAGAGTAGTATGACATCCTTTATATCTCTGAAGAGTCTTTAGTTTAATCAGATTTATAAAATAAAGATTAGCTTTACCGAATCTTTCCGATAACGTACGAAAAAATGAAGAAAGAGGAGTTACTACCGCAGGAGGAGCGAGTACGAGTCATGCAACACTATACAACACTGTTTTAACTTATGATTCACTACATGTTCGTGTCATTTATATAATATACACGCTCCTATTTCCAACATAAGACAGAAGTCTTACTTACCACGTGTAACTCGTCATGACCCGGTTCTGAAAATCCACAGCATCAAACACACACGCAAAACTCCGCTGCTAATCCGGATAATAAACTATATCCATTGTTTCCATAAGGCTGGATGTCTTCTCCTTACATCCAAAAACACACTTCTTGTTGTGCCATTGTTGACTTTTGAAATTAAACAAAGCTGAGTGGCGTGATAAGCTGTTAGCAAGCTCTAGCGTCTCCCGCTGACTGACGGCTGGGCGGGGTTTTCCGGGGGAAGTTTTCCGGCGGAAGCCCACATAAAGAAGTGATACGTATCGAAAACCCCTGAAACGTCAGTTAGAACTGTAATCGAAAAAAAACTAGCCGAAACTTGTACGAACCCTGGCGAAGTGCATTCAGCACAGAAATACTCTGAAACACGCCCAACTGCTGTTTTGACACTTTGCCTACGTTTAGCATGAGGAAACAACTCTATAACTGTGTTAATAAGTCAGAATGCTTGAAATACCATTAAACCCCCCCTTTAAATTATTTTTTAAATGTACTTTTTGAAAGTGTACTTTGTTGTCAATGTATTTTAAATTGTATAGAAGTTTATTTTTTTTAAGTGTATTAAATTTGACATACTTAGAGTGACAATTCAATATACTTATGGGAAGTATATTTTTTGGAAATAAATTGTTAATTTACTTTTTTAAAGTGTACTGTGATCTCACTTCATTAGAAGTGTGACTTCTGTACACTTTATACGGTACACTCTAAAATAAGTGTATTTTTAGTTGCATATCAGAGTACTTTCATAAAATACGTTAGAATAATAAAATGTATACACTGCATGAAAAGAGCTGTATCCGGACAAATACGGATGGGAAATCCCTGCTAAACTTTAGGTTTGTCAGATAAATGAGGCAGAGTGCTTGGAAACGTAATACTCAGAAGTAAACTCGTGAAACATCCAGAAACCTTGTGTTCATACATATGGACGTATATAGGAGCTGGTGGAAGTTTCCAGGAATCCTCACAGCTGGATGTGAGGAGTGCTGGTTGTGAGGTGTGAGGTGTTGTCTCTGTTTTCAAAGCTGGGTGGGGGGTTCGAGGCAGCACATAACATAAAAACTGGATAAAACATTATATATCTACAAGTGCGTTTACTAAATACATGTATTATTATGCTAATGTAATTTAATTCATAAAGGTTTTTTTTATTTAAGAAGATCTGAGCATCACTCAAAATAACTGTCAACATGTTTGTCAACTAAACATGTTTTGTTAACGTTATGCATTTTATAAAAATATTTTATATTTTTATTATTGATAAGGTATAAAGAACAAATCAGTGTGAAAACGCAGATTATAAAAAGTACATAAAGTGCCAGCAGCGGATCCAAAATAATGAAAAAAAACACATTTGAAACATCCAATGCATCTTGGAATTCGTAGTCAATTTACATCTACAGCATGTAAGAACGCCAGGGCAAAAGACTCCAATTCCCAGAATGCACCTGCACCCACCCATTCATTCCCACCAATCAGGATCAACGGCATTATTTCAAACCGCTACTGACTCGGTCTTCGTTTTCATGCTAAACAGTACGGCTGAGGTAAGTTTGACTTTCATTCCTCTACATCGCGCAGATCTGTTCTGTATTTGTTCCTATTTTGTTCTTCACTGTGATTATTTTTGTCTTTATGCGAGAAGTGTTTTAATTTAAAGCACATACAGGAAACATTAAGAGTATACACTGTACACAGTAACGTTAACTAGTGATGGGAGAAACAAAGCTTTTCAGTGCTTCGAATAAAATAAACTAATTGCTTCGAAAATTGATTCAGTTTTTTGAAGCGTTCGAAACACCACACAGGCTGGCGACACCTGCTGGTCAAAATAGTGTAAAGCAGATATGGCCAAACATTTTACACTTTTTGTTTTACAAAATAACAGCAAGATTTTTATTAAAATATGGTTAAAAAATTATTTAAATTAATTAAGACATATTTAAAAGTGTATTATTTGTTTTTAGTTTTATTTAGGGCAAACAAATCATTAAAACTAACTACCCTTTTAATTATGCACATTTTTGTCCAGGGTCCCCGCGGGTCCTTAAAAAGTCTTAAAACGTCTTAAATAAAATTTTCGATTTTTAAGGTCTTAAAATGTCTTAAAATCTGGAATTTCCATACTAAGAAGGTCTTAAATTTCATGTCAGACTCATCATCCAGTGTTTCCCATACATTGTTATATTTCATACATTTTCTATATGTATTTGTAGTATTATAATTGTAATATTTAAGTATTAAAACTGCTTTATTCATTGTTTCGACTTTCGAGCGCGCCTCTCTCGTGTGCGCGTGCTTTCTCTCTCTCATCCTGCGTCGTGTAGCACCTCACACATGGCACGTGGGGGAAGGAATTAAAAGTTGGCAGTGTTTATTCTCTCATATTTTATATATACGCGATCTACAATAATACTTTTACTTTTAAAAGCGCTTATAACACAACAAGACGAGAAGAGCAACGGTCAAGCTCTGCACTGCATGAGACACACAGGTAATGTAGCCAAAATCACCTCGTAATGTTATATCAGCTCTTAAATGTAAATATATGGTGATATTGTCAGAAGCGTTTAGCTATAAATCAGGATTTAAGCAGTAAGTAACGTGGTTGGATTAAACACGAGGGTCCTGTTATTGGGTCGTGTTAAGTCATTATTTTTTAGTCAGTAACCCTATTTACAGGCTCTCAAGACCGTGAGACACATGCGTTTCAGTCAGTTAACATGCCAAACCTTGTATTTCTCACGCTGAGAAGTAAGAAATAAATTGTCCTGCTATATTCAATAAATGGACGAGGGAAGCGCATGGCAGTTCTGTCGAGTTCAGCTGCTTCCTTCGAGTTTTTTAAGTGTGCTTTCAACTTTACGCAGCGCCACAAAACCGACACGCAGATGACACCAGGGTACCGCGAGAAATCTTGCGAAGGAGGCTGATTTCAAATCGCTCTCGCATTACTCTGATGTCATCCACTTGTCGTTTTTTTTGCAGCGCCTAATGAAGTCGTTCACACAATGCATCCTACCAGGCAATCAAAAATAAACGAGAAGTTGTTTCTGGTGATGTTATCCCGCTGCTAGCAAGTTCATTACTAACTTGGATTTAAAGGACAAGTTCGGTATTTTACACTTAAAGCCCTGTTTTCAGATTGTTTATGATGAAATAGAACGGTTTTGACTGAAATTTCGACATTTGCGGCTGCCCCGAGAATTTTTGGGTGTTTGTGTTTCAGCTCCTACCTTTACAATGCCTTTAATGGTGCACTGGAACAATCCTTTCTAAAATGCATTAAACTTTCGTTTACAAAGACGTGAAACTTATCGAGTGGTCAGGGGTGTTCAATGATACACTCAAAAAACGTTGGGTTAAAATTAACCCAATTTGGGTTATTTGCAACCCAACGTTGGGTTAAATATGGACCAACCCAACGCTGGGTTATTTTAACCCAACAAGTTTTTAACCCATCTGTTGGGTAGAAATAACTTTTTGTTGGGTTGAAACAACCCAAAGTTTGGTTAATGTGTTTAAAGCTGAAATTGTGTGGTTTAAATTGCTTTCATACCTTTCATTGTGGTGTCTATAAATAACAAAGCATAGATTTAATTGAAAAAGCATATTTATTGCACATGAACAATAAAAGAGTACATAGCCCTACACAAACAATCAACTTTCTGATAAAAAAAATATTAGTATTATATCTCACAATCTAAAATGACAGATACACAGTTAACATTACAATTAGATCAAGTAAAAAGTTGTACAAGTAAGGGATAATGTATTGGCAGCATGTCATCACAGAAAAAAGCCCCAACAGTTTCTTCAGGACAAATGTCACGAACACATTGGTTTAATCATTTGTAAATTTAATGTCGGATATGTAATTAATAGACATCGATATTTAATTTTTGTGTAATATAAAACTGTACCTGTCAAAATGATTTGCAGCATTGGAGTTTTTAGTTTTGAGCAGTAGTAGAATGTCATGACTGGCCAATCAGAAACTAGCATTTTAGAGAACCGTGTAATAAGAAATGGTTAATGTAACACATAAGATCAACACAAAGTTGCACAAACAGTCAATATATGATCAACATGAGTTATCGCCTTAGCATGACAAATAACTACACAGACTTCTTATAGAAAGGGATTCCGTTCTTGGGAGTTTGTAAACAACAGTCTTCAAAAACACCCACACTGATGTGCACTGCTTAGTAAATGAATGTCCAAAACATAATTTTTTTTTAAAAACATGTCAACATCACCAAGGAGGGTGTATTGCTGGAGTGACTGTCTGTCAAAAACAACGAAGGCTTGATGGCAGAGATCGTCATCTTCCAATTCAAGGACAAATGGGAATGGTTTTGTCACCTCAGCCTCTCAGAAGAATGCAACCATGTTGGTCCCAACCTGTTGAAAACAGACAAACACTTGTTAGAATGCAGGCAAAGACTCTAAATGCATGATGCAGCATTATTATACAAAACCAAACAATTCATATTTCATACACACAAATGTAGTATGTAGTTTAATTGTAATGAAATTTATAAATTTCTTTTTATTTCAATAACCTTACAATATACTCTTTGTTCATGCCAATAACTCAGATTCACAGTAATTTCAGATTCTACCACGTCACTTTACCTGGCAGTAAGCCCAATTTTTTAGATTTTGCAACAACCTGCATACTTGCCCTCAGGGGCGTCATGCACCAATTTTTTTTAAGGGGGCACAGTGTCAACAGCTCACAGAAATGTGTGCATACACAGACATCAAACGAAATATTATAGAGCTTTCAGTCTTTTCCATGGCACTAACATTTCTAACAATCTGAAAACCCCTGCTTTCATGCAAAAACCTCCAAAATAAAAGTGCTGACTAACTTTTATATCAAATACTATTCTATCGGAATAATGACACATTTGCATCATATTTACATCTGAAACGGCATGTTTTATTTATTTCAGTCTTAATGGCTTGTTTAATTGTGTCATTAATGCATTTTGCACAACAACTGCATTATCATATAAAATTAATGTAATTTTAAATCCATAAAGTATATAAACAACGAAAATGACATAAGCTATAGCCACGTGATTAATTTTAATGTTCAACAATGATTTTAAAAAATATGTTTAGATAAAATTATTAGAGGAACGGATTTTTGCATTAAATTTTACCTCATGTAAGCATGTGAGATTCCGCGCCCGCGTGAACTCTGGCGAACTTTGGCGTTGTGCCAAGAAGATGAATCTCTACTATATAACGTTGAGACGGTCACATTTAAAACCATACATTTTCTACACAGAGGAGGTTAACTGCACATTACCGTACTGGGGTTTGGAAATGTTGTGAGCGTTTCTAACACGTTTTAATTCCTCAGATAGCCAAATGCAGCAGCAAGCCAGCAACAGCAGAGAGCTTGTGAGCGCGCCCAGACGCCGATGACGTCTGCGACTGCGGTGACTGCAGCACCAGCTGCCGCCAGAATAAAAGTAATGTAACATGATCAAAACACTATCAAAACGGCGAAAATCTCCGAAAAGTGACAAGGACGCAGCACAGAATGTATAATAGTGTGCATATTAAATAGATTAAAAGTCAAATAACAGATTCATGGACGCTTATTTGATTTTGAGGTTGGATGCAAAATCCATTGGCTCAAAAAAACCAAGGGGGCACATGCCCCCTTAGTTTGAATGGGCATGACGCCTCTGCTTGCCCTTATTACTTAATATAGCCAACACTTTATTAGCATATATTATGTAATGAATACATGGCTGGACATTAAAGGAATAGTCTACTCATTTTCAATGTTGAACTATGTTATTACCTTAACTAAGAAGAGTTGATACATCCCTCTATCATCTTAGTGCGTGCACGTAAGCGCTGAAGCGCGCTGCGACACTTCAATAGCATTTAGCTTAGCCCCATTTTTTCAATGGTACCAATCAGATATAAAGTTAGAAGTGACCAAACACATCAATGTTTTTCCTATTTAAGACGAGCAGTTATACGAGCAAGTTTGGTGGTACAAAATAAAACGTAGCGCTTTTCTAAGCGGATTTAAAAGAGGAACTATATTTTATGGCGTAATAGCACTTTTGGGAGTGCTTCGACTCGGCGCAGTAACACCCTCCCTCTCCCACTTTTCAGGCGTTGATGTGTTTGGTCACTTCTGGCTTTGTCTCTGATTGGTGCCGTTGAGTGGATGGGGCTAAGCTAAATGCTATCGAAGCGTCGCAGCGCGCTCCAGCGCTTAGGTGCACGCACACAGATGATAGAGGGATGTATCAACAATTCTTAGTTAAGGTAATAACAAAGTTTAATATTGAAAATGAGTAGACTATTCCTTTAATATTTTGTTTGTGAACTAGCAAGAAGACATGTTTACAAGTAGAAATAGAGTTAAAACTCGGACAAGAAAAATTGTCTTTCACTCGCAACTCTAAAACATTAACTTTAGGGACAGACGTTAATGTCCAGCCCTGTATTCATTCATTACATAATATATGCTAATAAAGTGTTGGCTATATTAAGTAATAAGGGCAAGTATGCAGGTTGTTGCAAAATCTAAAAAATTGGGCTTACTAGTTTAATATTGAAAATGAGTAGACTATTCCTTTAACGTTTGTCCCTAAGGTTAATGTTTTGGAGTTGCGAGTGGAGGACGGTTTTTCTTGTCCGGGTTTTGACTCTGTTCCTACTTGTGGACGTGTCTTCTTGCTAGTTCACAAGCAAAGTATTAAATGTTTTAGGTTGCTTGCAAAGCAAAGTGTGCAATACTTCCATTACTTACATAGACTTAAGATTTTCTTCCCACTTTTGTAGACAGGAGTTGGAATATCATCATGGGGTTCTGTAGAGAAAAATGTTTAGGTTAAATTAGTAACTTTACTGTCATAATACTCAGCAAACAACTATTGTATTCCCAAGTGTACCTGGAGGTGATTTGTTGATGCTCCTGGTTCTTGGCTGGGAAGTTGCAGGATTCTGTCTGTAAAATGCAGTGCCCAAGTTTCAAATAGCTTTTCGGCATGTTCAGGGAATAACACAGAGTCTTGTGAACTCTGAAAATGACAAATCATGCATTCATTTTCAATAAAACTTTAATGTAAATTTATGCGATAATGAATGATATATGGGCTAGCGTGTCAGTGAACTACGGCTGCGTGAAGTAAATGGTGCTTCACCTGTTTTCAGATGATGGCAATTTACTACTAATCACAGAACCTGCTTTACCGATGAGATAGGCTTGACAATTTTATACAATTAAAGAGATAGTTGGGCCAAAAATGATATTAAACCCATGAATTACTCACCTCCAAGCCGTCCAAGATGCATATGTCCATCATTTTTCGGACGAACACATTTTCAGTTATTTTGGAAAATGTTTTGGATCTTTCAGTTGATCAGATGTGGAGTTGTGGGGTCCGCTCCTTCAAGTCAAACAAAACGGTGCGGATTACGCTCAGAAGACCTTTGTTTATCATCGTGGAGCCATTTGGATTTCTTTTGTGAAGGATGAATGCACATTTTTTGGACGTGAAGGAGTGGACCCTGTAATATAATCTATAATATCTCAAAATGTGTTAGTCTAAAAAATGATGGACATATGCATCTCGAATGGCTTGGGGGTGAGTAAATCATGAGTTTAAGTAAGCAATAAGGTACGAGAGGCTGTGCTGTATCGTGAATAAGTAACGGCTGAAGGGCGTTGTTAGGCACGACGCGAAGCGGAGTGCCTGCAACCCCTTCACCCGTTACTTATTCACGATACAGCACTTGCCTCAAGTACCTTATTGCTTTTATAAAACGGTTACCACACAATATTAAAGTAAAAAAAATATTAGTGCAACTTTCATGAAGTTAAATTAATAAAAGCATTCCTTCCGCTAGAAAAAATAGTCCCTGACTGCGAACAACAACATGAAAGTTCAAATAAAAACAACAAACTGTTCTCAGACTTTGTCTCATTATATGTTTATGTGTTGCTAAGGGTGTTGCTAAGGGCGCAGTGATATTAAATAGAACCGTTGGGTGAAGCGGTCATAGCAGTGTTTTATTGTGAATAAAGCACACCTATTGACCAATCAGAATCAAGGATTGGAACTAACCGTTTTATAATATAATTTTTGGGTGAACTATTCCTTTAATCGTGCAACCTTACATACCACTTTTGAAAATGACATACTCACAGCAAAATAAGCAGGGATTCTTAATAAAGAAATGCTTTTATATGCCCCATTGTAATATCAACATATCACTTTAAATAATAAAAAAACAAGTGCATTTTCATGTTACCTGTAAATAACGTTGTAAAAGCTGGTATCAGAACCTCAAAGTTACATTGTTTTAGCTTCTCCAGGAAAAATATCCATCTTTTATCCATCAGAGTCTGTGGAAAAAAGCCAAAACTGTGATTTAAGTGGGCATCATCAAAAACTTTTCAAAAAGACAAAAATGTCTGTAACTTACACCCAAATGAGCGTTCACAATATGTGTTTTGATACCCTGTCTGTGAACTCAAGGCTAAAGTTTCATGATCTAAACATGATATTAAAAGCATCAGTTTGATTTCAACTTTCACAACAAACGATTATTTATTTAAAACGTACACGTTTCTTCCTCATATTAACGTTATCTGTTTTAAACTGAATTTCTAAACCATTAGAATAGGGAATGTGGAGTTGACGTCACGCGGTGTTGCAATATGGATAATCCGCCATATTTGCAGGCACGCGTCCTATCCCGCTGTATTTGAGTTCATGTGTTGGAGGTTGTTTTTGTATTTTCTGTCGAGATTTTAATAAACTTCGATATGTTTGGTCAGTACTGCTCGATCAAGCAGGTCACGCGATCGTTCAGGGAGGAAACTGAACAACGGAATACGTTTTTTCAGCTTTTATTCGTGGAAAAAACAAAGGAAGCCGTGTGATGACTGGTTTGAAAAATCAGGAAGCAAATGCAAGATAAATGAAAACAGGTTTATTAAACAGATGACTCAGATGATATGACAGATGACACAGATGATATGTTGGTAAGTTGGACAGACAAAGGCTGCGGTGACGGATCCAAGTGCTCGTGAATGAAGTCAGACTGACGGATGAAACCGGATACATAGACAGGCAGAACTCCACAGCGAAAACGAGACCACAGGAACACACGACACGATAACACGGGTAGACAACGTAGTATAATCATCTGGCAGTGAGAGGAGAGAATGAGTGAGTATATATGCCGTATGGGTAACTACCACCAGCTGGAGCAAAGCAATCACGCACACCTGCACTCACTCAGATCATTAGCGATCAGACACGCACACACACACTTCAATCATACAGACAGACACAACACAGAAAGTCACGGTGGACTTATCCTACCGTGACAGTACCCCCTCCCCCACGGACGTCACCTGACGTTCCCGGGCTCCTTGACCTGCGATGGAAATCATCAATAAGGGAGTGATCCAATATGTCCCGAGCCGGAACCCAACTTCTCTCCTCCGGACCGTAACCTTCCCAATCCACCAAGTACTGAAATCCGCGCCCCCTCCGTCTAGAGTCCAGAATACGATTGATCGAATAGGTTGGTTCCCCATCTACGATACGAGGCGGGGGGGGGAACCGGGACAGGCGGATTAAGACGAGATTTAAACACGGGTTTGATTTTGGAAATGTGGAACACCGGATGAATTCGTCTGTACACAGGAGGGAGGTTAAGGCGGACTGTTACTGGATTAATGATTTTAGCAACAGAAAATGGACCTATAAATTTGGGAGTCAACTTATTCGAGACGGAACGCATCGGAATATTCTGAGTAGAAAGCCACACTTTTTGACCCACGACGTAAACGGGAGGCTTTGACCGGTGGCGATCGGCCTTGGTGCGCTGTCTCACTTGGAGTATGACCTCACGTGCCCTACTCCAAGTGCGACGACACCTCTGGACGAAAGCGTGTGCGGAGGGGACCGCGATCTCGGACTCCAGACTGGGAAATAATGGTGGTTGGTACCCTAAACTACACTTAAACGGAGATAGGCCCGTAGCTGACACTGGTAATGAATTGTGCGTGTACTCCACCATAGAGAGTTGTTGGCTCCAGGAGGAAGGATTCTTGGAGACCAAACATCGCAACACTCTTTCCACATCCTGATTGGCTCGCTCGGTTTGACCATTGGTTTGAGGATGAAACCCCGAAGACAGACTAACCGTAGCCCCTAGCAACTTGCAAAACTCACGCCAAAATTTAGATATAAATTGGGGACCCCTATCGGAAACCACGTCTGTCGGAAGGCCATGTAATCGTTGATCTCCCATGAGAGCGCGGAGATGAATATGGTCTCCGTTAAAATGGGCTCGGGAGATGAGGCACGATCGGAACGCTCAAAAATGCGGGATAAAGCATCAGGTTTGGTGTTTTTGGAACCTGGACGGTAGGACAAAGTGAAATCGAAACGACCGAAAAATAAAGCCCACCGAGCCTGCCTAGAGTTCAAACGTTTGGCAGATTTGATGTATTCAAGATTCTTGTGATCAGTGTAAACTATGAAAGGCACACCCGACCCCTCAAGCCAATGACGCCATTCTTCCAGTGCTAGTTTAACAGCCAACAATTCCCGATTACCAATGTCATAATTACGTTCGGCAGGCGATAAACAATGGGAATAAAACGCGCAGGGATGCACCTTTCCGTCTGAGGACGTGCGTTGAGATAACACGGCTCCTACCCCCACATCTGACGCATCGACCTCCACTATGAACTGACGCTTACGATCAGGGGCCACAAGAATTGGGGCTGAAACAAAGCAGCCTTTCAGTTTGGTAAAAGCAGTCTGGGCTGCCTCCGACCACCTGAACGCAGTACTAGCGGAGGTCAAGGCAGTCAGAGGTGTGGCTAGTTGGCTGAAATTGCAAATAAAACGCCGGTAAAAATTGGCGAACCCCAGAAATCTCTGCAGGGCCTTGCGAGACTCTGGGGATGGCCAATCAACCACAGCCTTAACCTTCTCCGGATCCATACGGACGCCCTCAGTCGAAATGATGTGCCCTAGGAAAGAAACAGACTGTGCATGAAATTCGCATTTCTCCGCCTTGACAAAAAGCCCATTCTCTAGCAACCTAAGAAGCACTCGTCGTACGTGTTGCACATGTTCCTGGAGAGACGAAGAAAAAATCAGTATGTCATCCAGGTAAACATACAGAAACTGGTCTACCATGTCTCGCAACATGTCATTAACGAGTGCTTGGAAAACTGCCGGCGAGTTAGATAGACCGAAAGGCATCACGCAGTACTCAAAATGGCCACGAGGGGTGTTAAAAGCAGTTTTCCATTCGTCCCCCTCCCTTATGCGAACCAAATTATAAGCATTGCGTAAATCCAATTTTGTGAAAACGGATGCTCCTTGCAACCTCTCGAAAGCTGAAGACATTAACGGCAAAGGATAAGTATTCTTTACCGTAATGTTATTCAACCCTCGGTAATCAATACAAGGTCGCAAAGATCCATCCTTTTTACTAACAAAAAAGAACCCCGCCCCCGCTGGAGATGAGGAAGGGCGGATGAACCCGGTTGCTAAAGAATCAGAAATGTATTTCTCCATGGCCTTCATCTCAGGAACAGATAGAGAGTAAAGTTTGCCCTTAGGCGGAGACGTACCTGGCAATAACTCTATGGCACAGTCATAGGGACGATGAGGAGGTAGAGAATCGGCCCGAGACTTACTGAACACTCCCTTCAGGTCCTGATACTCCACGGGCACGTTAGTTAAGTCCACCGTCTCCTCCTGAAACACAGACGCAGAGACAGATACACAAGCAGAGACAAGACAAGACTTATGACAAGCTTCACTCCAACCGGTGATAGTTCCTAATCTCCAGTTAACGGATGGGTTGTGTTTGAGCAGCCAAGGATGTCCAAGTACAATGGGAGCCAGAGGGGAAATAGTGACATAAAACTGCAAAGTCTCAGAATGATTGCCAGAAATACACAGGGTGACCGGGTCCGTGATGTGAGTGATGACAGATAATTCACTACCATTGAGTGCGAAGGGTGAAATGGGTTTGGAGAGAGCTATCAACGGAACCTGGAGCTTACGTGCAAAGTGGTGATCGATTAAATTCCCCTCGGCTCCCGAGTCCAGTAGTGCGTCACAGGTGAGATGTGTGTTGCGCCACCGCAGCTTCGCCGGGAGGAGGGTAGATGTTAAAGGGGTCTTTGCTGTAGAGATTCCGCCCGAAAGTAACCCCAGCACTACTCCCGGGCGTTGCCTTTTACCGGACACCGATGGAGGAGGTGCCCGGCCTCTCCGCAGTACAAGCAAAGCCCCAGTGATCGACGACGAATCCTCTCCTCCCGGGAAAGCCGAGCTCGACCCACCTGCATGGGCTCCGGATCGGACATGGAAGAACCGGCCGCAATCTCCCTCGACGACGGTCTTCCCTCAGAAACAGCTTGAGAACAACCATCATCATCATGAACGGGAATACTCCTCAGCCGGATGTCCACTCGGATCGCCGCGTCAATGAGACCGTTGAGAGAAATGGGAATCTCCCCATGTTGAAGTTCGCGCTGGATGCGGCCGGTTAACCCATGCAGGAAAATATCCCACTGCGCTTCCTCGTTCCAATTTGTGTCCGCCGCTAGAGTGCGAAAATCAATGGCGTAGTCTGAAACGGACCGTGTACCCTGACGCAGATCGGCCAACTTCCTAGCCGCATCTCTTCCAACTGCAGATCTATCGAACACCCTTCTCATCATGGCAGACAACGCCTCGAAACTCAGGGTACACGGATCGTGATTCTCCCACACCGCTGTTCCCCAACGCGCCGCCTTTCCCGTCAGGAGGGATAACACAAATCCCACTTTACTCTCCTCCGTGATGTAAGTCTGGGGCTGAAGAAAGAAATGGAGAGAGCATTGAGATAGAAATGGTCTACAACATTCTGGATCACCTGCATATTTCTCGGGCGTAGAAAGTCTTGGTTCCTGACGGGACGCGCTCGCGGGTGGTGTAGAAGGAACAGACGGTGCGGGTGGCGCAGTGGGTAGCGTCAGCTGTTGGATCGCCTGGGTGAGCTCGGACACTTTGTCTGTCATATCCTTCATTCCCCGGCTCAGTTCCTCAATCCGACTGTCCTGGGTGGTGAAACGATGTATGGCAGCGGAGATAAACTCTTCAAACCGAGCCGGGGAACCTTTACCTGCTGCTTCCATGGTGGCCAGATGATTCTGTGATGACTGGTTTGAAAAATCAGGAAGCAAATGCAAGATAAATGAAAACAGGTTTATTAAACAGATGACTCAGATGATATGACAGATGACACAGATGATATGTTGGTAAGTTGGACAGACAAAGGCTGCGGTGACGGATCCAAGTGCTCGTGAATGAAGTCAGACTGACGGATGAAACCGGATACATAGACAGGCAGAACTCCACAGCGAAAACGAGACCACAGGAACACACGACACGATAACACGGGTAGACAACGTAGTATAATCATCTGGCAGTGAGAGGAGAGAATGAGTGAGTATATATGCCGTATGGGTAACTACCACCAGCTGGAGCAAAGCAATCACGCACACCTGCACTCACTCAGATCATTAGCGATCAGACACGCACACACACACTTCAATCATACAGACAGACACAACACAGAAAGTCACGGTGGACTTATCCTACCGTGACAAGCCGGTGAAGGAGCTGACAAAAAGACGCCGGATCGCGTGGTTTGCCTGCTGCAATCAGAAGGAGAAAAAACTTTTACTTTTCAAAAAATCCCTGCATCAATCAGAGTGTGTTCGCTGCATTTTCAGTCATTCAGTAATTTGTGATTAATTAAAGCAGAACTACTTAAATTGTCTTGTTTTTATGCTAACACTGTCAAACTAACTTGTAAATGTAAGTTATTGATTGATTCATTCATTCATTTCTGATCACCCTAAACACATGAGTTATAAAAATAAATATTTAGAAAATTTTGACGATTGTAACACGTATTTTTTATTAAATGCAACTGCTCAAACCCACTGCTTGTGACTCTTTAAATAACAACGTTAGCTAAATATTTAGCATTTTGTTTGTTTTAATAATTTGGCCAAAACAGAAGTGCCATCTTATGAACATGTCCCGGCGGCATTCATCGCACAGAATACAACGGAGAAATTATTTTATAGAATCATTAAGATACGTAGGTATTAACACATTGTCAGTGACAGTAAATAGCTGGTTTGCCAACCATAAGACTCCAAAAGAAGAAGTGTCACCTTACTATAAGCTTGGAGGGATTTATAGTTCTTAAACTCCTGCAAAGTGTAAATAAAGACCTGCAAAAACAAGGTAATTGGCCAGATAAGCGGAGGTAGTGCGTCTGGATCCGTAATCCAGTCTTGGGCTGCTAAATCATGGATCTATGTTGTTTATTTGTCCAAATAACGTTTTTTGGCAGTAGCATTTAGTTTCTCCCTATAGTGTCCCTTCTCTTTTTCTTTCAACTTCTCGATTTCTTCCGTTCTTCTTCAATTTTACCTAGTTTTAGCTTAACATGCCCACAATTAAATGGCATAGCGGTCGGCGGTGCCTCTAAACATGGCGCCCACGTCCCATAATGCAACACTGCGGTGACGTACATTAACATTCCCTATACGTTACATTCTAACGTTTCTAAAATTATTTTAAAAAGCCATGTTTTAGACATATTTCATAAAACGTTTAATCCAACAAAATATTTAAATCATTCATTTAAAAGCAAGCATAAACATAGTTCAGATTTACTGGGCATTACAGACTAGCCAACGGAAGCTAATAAAACTTTTAATAAGAGTCATGTGAACCATCATTTTGCATACTTTTGCATTCAGAAATAGTTTAAATGATTAAAAACAATGATACAAACCTTTTCCTTAAAATAAATCAAAGATAAGTCGACGAAAAACCGTTCATGAATCTTGCGGTAATAAACTCCCGCGTCAGGTAACGTTGCAGTGAGAAGCAGTTCAGCTGACCGTCTGTGTGGGGGAAGGGAGGATTTCTCTCTGGGGAAGAACAACACTGACACCCGGTGGCCGGTAACATTCCGACTTTGACTAATTAAACTTTAAAATTGGCGTTCACTTTACAAACCGACTGCAAATTTGAACATTATACATATATATTCTCGCCTGAACTTATGTTTAAAATACATTTTGTGGACTAGACAAAGTAATATTGAGAAACAGCTATATGTATCTATTAAGTTGGCTCTGCTTCAAAATTACCCAACATATAACCCAACAAGTTGGGTTACACAAAAACTACCTAACACTGATAAAACAACCCAACAAAATAACCCAACTGGCTCAACCCAGCAGTTGGGTTGAAAAAACAACCCAACGGTTTTTAGAGTGTATGCTCACACAAAATCGCATTAAAAGATGCTTTCCAACAGCTGTTTTAGCATTCGTTGTTAACTTGTGGACCTATTTTTCCAAACGCCCCACACCCGTACATTCTTCCGCTTAGAGCTTGAATAATAGACACTCCAGCCCAGTTGGTGGCGCTAATCCGCCATTGCCAATTGCAAGAATAGAAACAAAGTTCCCGGCGCGGAGTAATACCGTACCTCACAGCACAACTAATACAAGTCAATGGAGTTGGCAAAAACTACGATAAAACCTGTTGGAATGCGTATTTTGCAGCGATTTTTGTGTGAGCATACCAGTGAACGCCCCTGACCGCTCGGTGAGTTTCACGTCTTTGTAGGCGAAGGTTTGGTGCATTTTGGGAAGGATTGTTCCAGTGCACCATTGGACCCATTCTGAGGGTGGGAGCCGAGGCACAGGCACCCAAAAATTCTCTGGGCAGCTGCATAATGTCGAAATTTCAGTCAAAACCGTTCTATTTCATCATAAACAATCTGAAAACAGGGCTTTAAGTGTAAAATACCGAACTTGTCCTTTAACGGAGTGGAAGTTGGATGAGCAAGATCCGATGAATGCGGTAGATATAACCCATTTTTTTAAGCATTTTGATTTTACGATTCCTGGACGAAATCATTGCCTTTGATCAAAGACAATGAAAGCTAATATTGGGGAATAAAGCCAAATTCGTGCTAAATTATTATTGATTCAGTCAAAAACTCCAACAGCTTTGCAACCAGATTCATCCAGTTACCTGAAATTAAGAGAAGTGTCACAGGAGTGACGATCTTTTGGGCGGAACCAAAAGTTGGGAAAGTTTGGTTCCGCCCGGATGTTTCCGCCCGGACCGGGAAGAGAAAACACCGGACATCCGGTAGCATCGCTAGGGCTGTAATCAGCCAAACTACGTACAGCTGTGAGTTGTTAAGAGGAGCGCCGGGTGATTGGACATTGGCAACACCCAGGAGAGTATTTAAGAACAGTTTAAACCACAGTTTGTGTTCATGTTATCCCCGTTGTTGGTGTGTGCCGTAGCGCTGAGTTGGGCTCGCCTGGCAAGCTATTTGGATCGCTGTACTTGCTCTCTCTCTCTCGTTTTGTATCGCTGGACTTCTGTTGATGGAGATACCAAAGGCCTTATAGGTTGGAGAGTAAACGGATATTGACATTGGATGAGAGAAACAAAGGAAGAAGGAACGTACCATCGTGAGTATACATCTGTGGAAAAGTGGTGTTGGCGACTGGAGAAACGTCTTATCTATGTATCTGGAGTCATTGCAGGATGAAATCAACCTAGGGAAGCGTGGGACGAAGAAAGTACCGTAGTCGTGAGTAACAGAATCCATTTATGGAAGTGAATTGCATGTACTTGACCTGTATATCTTTTTGAGTGTTTCCAAGCGAGAGCGGGTGGCCCTGCCCCTGAGTCAGCGTGGTGGGTGAGCCAAAGGGTCCTTGTGTGAAACAGCTACAGTGACGAAAACAACCACTAGGCCGTGTTACCATCTCCACATTCTCGCCCAGAGCGAAGTGAAGGAAGACGGGCGTCTATTGTGTGCACTGAGCGTGGTGGGTGAGTCTTGGATGTAGAAATTTCACTTTGAAGTGGTGCTGTGTGTATTGCAGTGAGATTGCTGTGTCTTGTCAGACGTACCCCGCCTCCAGTCACTCGTCCCGGGGCGCTGAAGAGGAAAGCGGTTCTAGAATAAACCTGTATATGATTATGCTGTGAGTGTGTTTCAGTCTTAAAACCACGGAGTGGCATCCCGAAGTATTTTCGCAGCCAAACGCTTGGCGGACTTGTGTTAGGAGTGGCGGTGAAGAACTGTGCAATTGGCGGTGTGTGAGTACTACATATCATATTGCTACCTTACCTGTGTGTTTTCATCATCGCAGAGCTAGAGGCGAAGGAGATCCGCCGCCCCGAGGTCTCTACGAAGGGGCGCCCCGGTCCAGTTTTCGATTGCCAACGGGCATCGAGGACAGGGCAGCGCTCGACCCGGTGTGACGGCGTGACGTTTTCGCCCCTCTGTTAGACCAACGAGCTCGCCGAGAGGGTTTGATCCCCGGCGCCATACAGAAACCACTGTCCAGTTTACGCATTGCGTAGGCCAGCTATCGTAAGTCCGCCACCCTGTAAAGTATAGCATAACCTGTTAAGTCTGTTGATCAACAGGGACGAGGAGTGTGTTGTGAGGGCTGTGAAGAGAACCATACCTACCTAGAAGCTGTATTCAGCGAAGAGGTGAGAGAACCAATTGAAAACGATTCACTGTGTCCCTGTGTCCCAGCTGTCGTCTGTGGGAAGAGAGAGAGCCAGCGTGAACGCTAAGATACCGAGCTGTGAAGAGAAACACACCTACCTAGAAGCTGTAGTCAGCGAAGAGGTGAGAGAACCATTTGAAAACGATTCACTGTGTCCCTGTGTCCCAGCTGTCGTCTGTGGGAAGAGAGAGAGCCAGCGTGAACGCTAAGATACCGAGCTGTGAAGAGAAACACACCTACCTAGAAGCTGTAGTCAGCGAAGAGGTGAGAGAACCAATTGAAAACGATTCACTGTGTCCCTGTGTCCCAGCTGTCGTCTGTGGGAAGAGAGAGAGCCAGCGTGAACGTTAAGACACCGAGCTGTGAAGAGAACCATACCTACCTAGAAGCTGTATTCAGCGAAGAGGTGAGAGAACCAATTGAAAACGATTCACTGTGTCCCTGTGTCCCAGCTGTCGTCTGTGGGAAGAGAGAGAGCCAGCGTGAGCACTAAGGAGGCCAGCTGTGAAGGAAAACCATACGTACCAGAAGCTGTAGTCAGCGACGAGGTGAGAGAACCATTGGAAATCGATTCACTGTGCCTTTGTGTCCCAGCTGTCGTCTGTGGAGGAAGAGAGAGAGAGAGAACAGGAAGGGAGAGTGAGTCGACAACCAAGGAGCTGTGTGAAAAGGCGGCGAAGCGCCGTGAACTATATACAGGTACACGGACAGGAAAAAGTAAACACCAACACTGATTATATTTTGTTCTGCCTCCAGGAAGGAAGAGGAGTGCGCCACGGGCAGAAGGAACCAGAGGCGGGAGCCTGTTCCTCGACGCAACCCCCCCCACCCTCTGTCACTCATTCGGCCGTGGCCCCCTGGAGGGTAGAGCCTGACATTAGTTTTAATTTCCCTTTCCCCAATCCCAGTACATTTTAAATATTTAAATAAATAAAGAATATTTTTTTATACTTACCTGTCCTCGTTGTTGTCTGGTCATTGGGTTGGTTTTGGGGACCTCCTCGAGGTGGAAGTTGAGAAGGGGCGTGGCTTAAACACTAGCAGCCAGCCCCTGCCTTGTGACAGAAGTACTAGAGGCTTCCTAAAATATATAAACTGTAATAGAGATGCATTTCATTATTATTGCCCTTTCATCATTAAATGTTCTGCAATACTGTATGTGTACAGTAAGCTAAAAGATTACAATTCCATAATCCACTTAAAGTGCTCTATTTTCATGTACTAATGTTGTACTTAATATAGCCTACATTTTTTTGTTCTTTAGTACATTCATATGAAATATGCTAAAATGTAATTTAAAAATGTATTTAGGTACCACTTGAAATAAATTTGAACCCATCTTAGTGGTATACATTTTTGTAATACGAGATATGTTAAATGCATTTCAGTTCATATTAATGTTATCTCAAAATAACACTGATAATGACACTTAGATGTTTTTAAGATTATCTCTTAAGTACTAAAGTAGAAACTTTGTATTATGTTATGTACAAAACTATTTTGTGAAAATAGGGCACTTTAAAGGGATAGTTCAACCAAAAATAACAATACTGTCATAATTTTCTCACTCTCACGTTTTTACAAACCTGTATACATTTTTTTGTTCTAAAAAACACAAAGGAAGATATTTTGAGGAATGTTTGTAATCAAACCTTTAATGAGCCCCATTCACTTCCATAGTAGGATAAAGTATAATATGAAATTCAATGGGGCCCATTAACGGTTTGTTTACTAAACATTAGGTAAAATTAAACAGTTAGCAAAAACTTGAGAATTGGGTGGGGCCGAGGGGTCACTGTTGCAAATACCCCTCTCCTGACATCTCACTACAAACTTTTGGTAAAACTTTAGAGCCCTGATATACATGTCCGACAACAAAACAGATAATATGTAAAAATATAATTAAGTTGTGTTAAAATACAATATAACTCAATTAACCTACTTAAGTCTGTGTCATTAATGTTAATCAAACAACCCAAGACAAAGAGAAAATCCCTTCTGTAGCTCTAAAAAAATAATCATATTTAATTTATACAAAGACTTTACCTAATGTGCAACTTTGTTCTTTTTTATAAATGTTTGTAATTTCTTAATTTGTTACTAAATTTTTCTCACCCCTTTTTTGCTGATCTGAAAAATGATCAGATCTGTGCCTCAAAAACCGTAATGTGATCTGAAACATGAGTTTTGTGATCCGTCACACCCCTATTTTGTAATGTTCTGGGCTGTCCTCCATGTCTTTTTCAAAATGCTAAGAGGGGCCAGAATTTAGAAATTAACTGAAGTACCTTAAAGGCAGATTTTTACATACACAGTCAACCATGTCAGAATTGTTAGGCGAATAAGCACTTAGTATAAAAGATGTTGTTTCCCTGTGATGTGTCTTGAGTGTGGCTCAGGCGAGCTGTGCGGTGCTATGCTTCAACACACAATTCTGTGTCGTGTCGCGCTGAACATTTTCCTGTTTTTTATGATAAAGTCTTACATTTTTATTTTAAAAAGGTCTTAAAAGTCATTAAATTTGCCGTTAAAAAATGTGCAGATACCCTGTTGTCATTAAATCTGTCTATAAACAATAAATAGACAAAATGGCAGCGTTATTAGTCAGAAGGATAAATGTTTTATGAACTTTTGTAATAAAACTGACCCGAGTTCACCGAAACATATTAGACACTGGTCATGTGATCAACTCCCCCTAGTGGTGAACCATCGGATTTTCGTTTCGAAACAGTTATGACGTAATGAAGCCTCGTTTGCTAAAATCACGTGACTTGGGCCAGTTTGAAACACGCTCCGAACCACTGATTCGAAACAAACGATTTGTAAATGTTTCGAAGCCTCATGAAGCAGTGCTTCGAAAGCGGCCATCACTAACGTTAATATTAGGAAGTTCAACATGCGGTTTTTCAGTGAGCAAAGTTACATGCAAAATGCCTGATAAACGAATCAATTCGATGTTTAAAACTTTAAAGATAAAACTGCAAGATTACTTGTGTTGGAGATTGTGTTGCTAACTGTAGCAAATGGCTCTTTCTGCTATTTTAAACGATATAGACGATCTTCTGTTGTTTAAAAGCTCATTGCTGTAGTTCTGATAGATGCTGCTTATTTTGCAAGCCTGTTTTAATAGCTTTAACTTATTCTGTTTAGTAACCAAGCAAGCTTCACTTTAAGTTTAAGATAATAAACTAACGTTAGATGCTGTTGTATAGAAGGAGTAAAAATATATTTTAAAGTTGTATGATTGCCTTCTTTTTTAATATGATGTCTATCCATGTTTGTGTTTACAGAGGTCATGTACCATGTGGTCGACCTTGCTGACGCTGAAGAGGTTTCTGTGTTAAAATTATGTAAGTTTAATCATTAATCTTGTTTTAATTCATGCCCATGTCATGCTGGCTACCAGTCAAATATCGCATACAATTAAAAATACTATTAATCACCAATAAAACCTTAAATGGCCCAGCACCTTCGTATCTTAGAGAATTAATATCAGAATACAATCCAACATGTACACTGCGGTCGCAAAATTCTGGTCTCTTAATTATCCCTAGAATATCAAAAGTGTCTAAGCTCTGAAATGACTTGCCAACTGATGCCTGTGAATCAGACACAGTCAATCACTTTAAATCTAAAGGGACACTTCACCCATTTGTATTAAGCTTTGTATCTTAAGAACCCCAGTCATGTTTTTGAATGGTCGTGCATAATTTCCTGAGTCAGGAGAAATACAGATTTCAGTGTTGCACTTCCTTCTTTCAATGATGCAAAAATCATCATTTTGCATCATTGAAAGAAGGAAGTCCAATATCTTTGTTGAGGGGGTGAGACTACAAACACTCCTTTTTTCAGTCAAATAGGCACCAAATTCGAAATGTATGTTACATTTCCACTACAAATATGAGACACTTTCAATAAAGAGTAATGTTTCTACAAGTAAAATGCTCCATTAAAGGATAATTCTGGTATTTAACACTTTGAGTCTCATTTCTGGTTTGTTTTGGATGAATTACAGTGATGGACACTGTAATTTTGACAATGGGTCATGTCTTGAATTTTTTGACTCGTTTAGAAGCGTCTCTTGACTGCTTCAGAATGGAAGTCAAGGGTCATGCACAAACAAGTCATTAAAACAACACTTAACGTTCATTTTCAAAACTGTGCTACTCACCGAGTGGTTCGTGGTGTTCGTTGATGATTAAAAACAAGTAGTGTAGCGAAATACAGTTTCTGACGTGTTTTATTTGGCACTTTGTAAAATACCATTGACTTCTCTTGGAAGACTCATTGCTCGCTGATATGGGTGATTCTCACGAAAACTTGGTTTGAAAAATGTCAAGCATGAAAATGTAAAAATTGCTTAAATTTACTTTTTTTCCCAACAGACATTAGAAACAAAGTCTGGAGTATATGGGAACATTAATTTAAAAAAGTTTACTTATCATTTAACACTTTTTGTAACATAATTTCAAAAGTAAGTCCTAAAAAATCTCATTACCGCAACAGTCAGAAAACATCAACACTGTTAGGAAAGCTGATATAATTTCACATTTTTAAAAATGGATTATTAATAGTCATGCACAGTAAATTGAAATTCAGAAATAATATTTATTTTAAATTTAACGTTTTTTTTTTTATTTTGTTTTATTTAGCTCATATACCGCAACACCTTCCACAATTTGCAACTATTTTTTAAAAATATTTTTAAGAAACCTGACACATTTTCAAAATGACATGACAAACCTGAAAGAACATAATTTGGAGATTCTGCACATGCATTTAAATTAAAAGTATTATGCTTCTATTAATGAAATTACAATTTAATAAGTATCTGTTGCGGTAATGATACATAGGTTTCGGAAATGAGGTTAATTATTTCGGTAATGAGAATATATTTACTAGCCTGAGATTTTGTTAAAAACAAATTATAAAGTAGAAAAAACTGATAATATTTACAGCATCATGCGTTCAAGTTCAAAGACTACTTTTACTGTGTAGTCTTTGAAAAAAATATTATAGAAAAAACATGAGAACAAGAAGGCCTATATTAATATCCCTTTGTGTTATATTTAAGTCCCCATTATGCATTTAAATAAGATGGTCTTGATGACATATGCTGCCTACAAATGCGAGCTCTGAAGGCTGCAACCATCGGATTGAGAAATGGCCAGCTAATGTCAGCTGGATATCACAAAACATTTGTGTAAATAAGATGAAAAATATTTCCTTGCTGGATATGATTTGGTCTTCTGACCTTTTATCATTCTGTATCTGTTTCTATTAATGCCCGAGAGAGGGAGGCTGTGTCCGAAAGCTTAGACAGCTGACTTGTTGACACGCTGCCTTATGAGACAATGACAATGAGAAATGCTTTAGGACAGACTTCATAGGCAGCACAATTGTATTTAGGTTAAAATGTTAGCAGCCCTCTCTATGTTCCGGGATGTCGCAAGTCTGCTTGTGGTGCGGAGGTCTGATGGACCCACCCAATTCACACGAGCTCTGTGTGCTCTGCTTGGGGTTCTCCACCCAAAGGCGGCAATTGTTGGCTCAGGGTGTCCCTTATTGTGAGGATCTCCCGATGAAGGTGCTCAGGACCCGGCTCAACATCGCCCTTGAATGTTTCTTACTGCAGTGTCCCACTGCCGGCAAAGAGGCGCAGGTGGTCGTCCTCCCCTCTCTCACCACTTCAGTTTGTCGCCGAGAGCCTGTGTCCTGAACTGGGAGCTGCCATGTCTGTTTCCTTTGGGTTTCCAGCGGAGGAAGATGAGATGTCTCTGACAGCGTTGGACGGAGACTGGGACCAGGCTCCACGTGGTGCATCAGCCACACAGCCCTCCTTCTACAAGAAACTGGTGCGCATTCTCTTTAAAGCCATGCAGGACTTGGAGATTGAGTGGAGCACCCCACAAGATTCCCAGAGAAGCAAGCTTGACTTTTGTTTTCTTTACTCGGGCCGCCCCACTGCCGCTCGGAGGAAAGTCACCAAAGCGTGGGCTACCCCTCCCCCCATTTTTTTCTTAGGTAGGCTACCTGTGTATTCCCCCCATCAAGGACGCTGTGGCTGCTCACCTCTGCCCCTTGTCCTTGTCCTTGGATGGTGTGGCACAGCTTTGAGGGTAGTGAAGCCTCATGACAGCACACCTGTCCGAAAAAGCATACCCGCGCCGGGAGAGGCTCTGTCTGCATTGCACACTATGGCGATAAGGGCCACGAAGACCACTCATGGTGCTCATGCACAGTCACGCCTGTTTCTCTATCCGGCCTGTGTGGGGACACGGTGGGCACAATCACGGAGCATTTCTCGGAAGCGGTGAAAAGCTCTAAGGCTATGAGCCACTTCCTACCTCACCACCCTGTGTCTCATGGACCAGAATCGGTGGTGCATCGCAAGAGTCCCTGGCACAAATCCTCCAGTATATGATGCAAGAAACCGGGTCCTGGGGGACTGCCGTCCGGAACGAAGTCGCGTTCCTGACGAGAGTGCTGTGAAGGAGAGAACGCTGAGCGGCGGAAAAGAATGAGAGTCTTGTTGGATGTCCCCCTGGCTGTTGCGGGCGACACAGGTACTTTATGTTGAAATGTTTGTGTGTTAAATGTAATAAAGATTGTTATTTTGTCAAAAACAGAGCATTTTTCTCTTCAGTTGGTTTTGTGTTGCTCGCCCCAGGGCCCGTCCTCACATAAGCGTCTACAACACGCCCCCCCACTCTCGAACACAACCCACATGCTGCAAAGACAGCAGAGGCGGAAAGGGTTAATGCACAGTCCTAATAAATTGTGCGGCAACCCCCTTTCTGTCACAGTGCCGGGCGCTTATAGGCCATCCTCTCTGGTGTCTGTGACTCACGCACTGCACAGAAAGGAGGTAGTCTCCCTTTGTCCCTCGCCCCCAGGCAGCAATCTGACGCTGCAGACAGCGCGCGTTGTGCGGTCGCAGGGAGCTGAGATGCTGGCACACATGGGATCCAACTTTGTGGATCTTGTGAAGCAACTGCTGTTGCAGCGCCTAGACGCGTGGCGTGCCATTGCTAGGTTGTCTTTGATACCTGAAAGTGGAAAGAAAGCATTACATTAAATTAGCATGTCTCACAACATTGGAAGAAAAAAATGTATGTACACATCATAATATATTATAGACTTGTTGCGTTGTGTTGTGTGTGTCATGTACATTTCCTAACACTGTAGTGTGTCTTCTGCTAAATACACCTGCTAGTAATATCTCCAAACCTAACCTCTCTCTCTCTCCTTCCTTCTGTGCTCCTCGAGACATTCTGGGTTGTTGTAAAGTTTCTCCCTGAACTTTGTCAATCTGGCCTTTGCTTAAGCTTTTTTCTCACTTGCTGATTGTCTACAATGAAGCATCATAAAGCAAAATATCAACAGTTATTACATTTTAAATTTGTATTAAATTCATAAGAGATATTTAAAAGTAATAAACAATATGCTTAAATTCTCATTTCCGAAACAGAAGTTCTCTTTACCGCAACTGCTATTAAATAATTGCGGTATATGAGAATGGTGTTGCGGAGGATGAGGTACCCCAGTATGTTTTGCTAAAAATAGAGAAGCCATGAAGGCTTTGCTCATTTTTTATTCAGTGCATATAATTAGACTTTAATAAAGAATATTTTCATAAAAAATTGTAAATCAAAACATTTTCGAAATGTAGAAAACTACCTGTTGCGGTAATGATAATCAAAATGTCGTGTAAGCATTCTGACAAGAGAATATTTCAAATTTAACTGAAAAGATATAAAGAGATGATCTTACCTGGTAGCCATCTTGAAGTAACTGGTCCATGTGCTTGGTCACTCAAAATCAAACTTTATTAAAATTATGTATGTGTGCTTAAACTGTTCTCAAAAGTGTTGCGGAGGATGAGAACATCATGTATGGACACAACATTTTCCTAATTTTTCTTCATTATTATTATACATGAATATTCAGTAAATTATTTTTCTGTCATCTAAAGTAGTCTAGCAAAACATCCATTTATTTTTTTTTCTAAATATTTTTGTGTTAATTTGTTTAAATTACAACATAACGCATGTTCAAACATAGCCGGACGCATTGCGGTAATGAGAATTTAAGCAGAAAATTAGATAAAATTGACCAATTGTAAAATCTTATGTTAAAATCACACATTGTGCAAGGTAGAACACAGTATTGTGTTAATTCTGATGCTTTTTAATATTACTATATTACACATTTTATAGCTAAAATCATTAGTGCCGTGGTGTTCCAATGGTTTCGTGAGAATCACCCATATATCACTCTGCCGCCGGAAATGGAAAAGGGGTCTGTTTACATGTGGTTGTAGTTTTTTCTCTCGGTTTCTCTCAGAAGGCTAGCATGAGCAGAGCAACTGTGCCCTTGGAGTAGGGCACACATTTTTCCCATATTTGATGGCTCAGTGACCAGCCTTAGGTTTGAAGTTGAGCTCGATTGTGACTGTCTATACGCTAGACACCAAGTTCCGTTCAGCGTCCTTGTAAGCCAAAGTGGTTGTCGCCATCAAGTGGTCAAGAGTGTGCTAACGCTTCAGACTCAAATATAGAGCGGAAGTATATACGTGGTTGTGAGGTGTCTGAAAAAATAGATCCACTATAGCAAATAACACGGATTGAAATCATACATTGCTCTGATATATTTGTTTTTAGTCATCAACGAACACCACGAACCACTCTGTGAGTAGCAGAGTTTTGAAGGTTAAAGTTAAGTGTTGTTTTGATGACGTGTTTGTGCATGGCCCTTGACTTCCATTCTGAAGCAGTCAAGAGACGCTTCTAAGTCAAAAAGTCATGACACGACCCATTGTCAAAATTTCAGTGACCATCACTGTAGTTCATCCAAAACAAACCAGAATGAGACTCAAAGTGTTTAATACCGGAATTATTCTTTAAGACTTTTTTCTTTAACAAAGCATTCACATAATTTGTCTAGTAAATTATACTTATGTCGCAAAAGTTAGCTTGTACGGAACAAAGCATTCACATAACTCGTCTGGGTAATTTACTAATGCCGCAATAGCTAGCCTGTCTGGAACCAAGCAGATATTAAAACACAACACTGTGTGACACTTGCATTACATGTGAATAGCCCCTACGCTAATAGGATTTTGTTTCTCTCTCCCTGTCTCGTCCTCAAACCCGAGGACATTGAGACAAACAGACCAGTTCCGGCTGCCTTGGAGGTCAACACACCACTGATCTACTGGCTGCCTTTCAACGTGATGCCCAGCCGATGCCTGACCACCGACGGAACCCGTTAAATCTCCTTATCCGTTTACATCCCATATATATATATATATATATATATATGTGTATATCTTTTCCTCCTAGGATTTTTTGTTCCTCCCTGAGGTTTTTCTCCTAGGGGTTTTTCAACCCCGGGGAGTCAACCAACATTGGCTTAACTTAGCACCCTCTTGTATACGAGACATTATTAATTTGCTCGCTTGTAAAGTTTATTCATAGCCGCTGTATTTTGCTACTTATATTGTCTGTCGATTTTTCTATGTTTCCCCTGCTGCTTTTAATGTAAAGCTACTTTGAAACAACTACAAATTGTGAAAAGCACTATATAAATAAAATTGAAATGTCTCTTTCCTGTTTTACAGATGCAGTGAGGGAGTGATTCCCCAACATCGAGGTGGCAGAGATCCGGGACCTTCTACAGAGGAAGTGCAACAATGCCAGTTACAAGGCCTCCAGTAGTTCAAATCAGAGCTAGATGTCCATATAGTACAAGTTGTTCGCAATTTAAGGTTCCCCATTTTGCCAATATCTGTTTTGTGTGTTACTTTTGTGTCATTTAATAAAGATCATTTTTTAAATGCAGTTTGTAATCTGTTTGTGTGCATTTGAACTGAATTGTTATATAATACACTTGTAGTGTAATAGCAATATTCATGCTTAAGTATAACAAAATGGGGATAAAAGTACAAATTAAATATACTTAAAATATAAAAAATACACTATAATAATATTGCACTGAAAGTATGTGTTTATGTTGTTTAGGTCATAATTGAAATTCACTTTAAAAACATTATTATTGTCACAGTGGGACACTTTAAAAGCACTAAAAATAGTGAGGAAGTGCATTTGTAGAGCACTTGAAATATTACAGAGGCATACTAAATTAACATAGTTTATAGTAATTATAAGTATGATAGCAGTATGCACAAAATGCACTTAAACACAACTATAATTTGTGCTGCAATGGCTTTTTAAGTGTATTTCCATTAAAATGGCAATACAATGCAATTGTACTGTAAGTGTGCTTAATTGCTCATAAATCTTGATTTTCAGGAGTGTATTTTAGTGCACTTGAAGTTTAAAAAAAGTTGTTCCATTTTAGCATACTATTTACACTTGAAGTGTAATCAAATAGGTGTTAAGTTGAAGTTAATACATAATTGAGTACACTTAACTATACTTGGATTTGACGAAAATAGTACAAAATCTAGAAAATATACTTAGTACACTTTTTTAAAGTATATTTTTAATAGAATTTTTTTTTCACCTGGGTGTGCTAAAACCTGACTCCAATTGGCTTTTTTGAGGTCATTCAATCAAGGGTTCACATATTTTTTTCACAAGCACTAAGAGGTTTTAGTTCTCAATAAAGACATGAAAGATCAGATTTTTTTGTGTAATTATATTTAGACACATTATATTTGTCAATGCCCTTGACATTTTATGACAAAATTATTCAGAAAACTGTGAAATTCACATACTTTTTCTTGCCACTGTATATATAGCCATTACAATGTTAATCTATGAAGCTATAAGTCTTCCTCCTTGAAGTACCTGTCATTGTTTTTGAAGCAGAATAGCTTGTAGGTAACATTTAACCCTGGAGAACCCATGGGTCAAATGAGGCCAATTTTAATTGATGCTAAGAGAAGGGTTCTTGGGTTCTCCAGGGTTACTAACGTGCTTGCATTTACCTAATTAAATAATTTTGTTTCTTTTCAAGAATCTGTCAGGAGAAATTCAAGAACTGTTCGTGCACCAGATGATGAAGTAGAAAAGTTCATAAAAACTTATGCAGCTTGCATCTGACAGAGATGCAAAAAGAAGAAGAGAGCGGGCCTGAAAACAAGCAAATTCAAGGTATTTTAATTGTTGTTAAAGGGACAGTTCAATGAATATTCTGTCATCATTTACTTATCCTCATGTTGTTCTAAATCATCCTCATGTTTTGCGGAATGATGGTAAACACACAGCAGATTGTAACCATTGACTTCCATAGTAGGAAAAAGTATTTTGGAAGTATTGTGATAAATGATGAAGAAAATATTTTGATAAATGACGGTTAGCACACAGTTGACGGTACCCATTAAATTCCATCATATTTTTTTATTCCTTCTATGGAAGTCAATGGTTACAATCTGCTGTGTGTTTACCATCATTCCTCAAAATATCTTAGTTTGTGTTCATCAGAAAAAAATTCATACAGGTTTAAAACAACATAAGGATGAGTAGATGATGACAGAATTGTTATTTTAGAGTGAACTATTCCTTTAACATTTACCCAAGTTAACATTAATGCCTTCAGTCTATCTGATGAAGTAACCATGAGTCATTTTCTGTTCCCCCTCTTATGTCTTTTCTCTCAATCTTTCCTTCTTTTAGGGTACACTTGAGGAGTGCCCAGATGTTTATTAATGTTTTATTAATGTAATGTTATGTTTCAAATAAACATTTAAACATACTGTATATATATATATATTTTACACCTACAGTAAAGTGTGACACTTAACACATTAAAAGCATCACAAACATTGAGAATAGAACTTCTAATCTGCAGTTTAACTTTTTTAACTAAATATAATCAAAGTTTTTTTAAGACTGGATAAGTATATGCCATCTTAAGGGCTAAGGTTATAAAACATTGTTTTCTGAAACAATTTTTGGCTAGTTTCAGCTGAGTATACAGTTTAAGCTGGCGTGATTCTGGCACTGTGCTGGCAGTGTCGGCTGACTTTTAGCACCCAGACATGGGCAAGTTTCGGCTGAGTGTACAGTTTTAGCTGGCGTGATTCTAGCACTGTGCTGGCAGTGTCGGCTCACTTTTGGCACACGGATTCTGGGCCCTTTGGCCCTTGTCGGGCAGCCTGAACTGGGCCATGTTTTTTTTCTGGCCTGCCGGATTTGGGCCATTATTGGGCCAAACTGTTTTGGCTACCTGGGTATAACTTAATAATGGAGATGCGGCTAACTGCTGTGGTAAGATCTTTTAATCTAAAGTAAATTAAATGTTTACTAATTTTCAATAAATATCTGTTATAAGTCTTCTTTATTGTGTTAAAGTCACTAGTTATTTATATATTTGATAAAATACAATGCTATGTAAATACAATGTGTGATGTGTTGAGGTATTTTTTTATTTAAAATATCCTGTGTTATAATACATTCATATAATATTTCAAAAGACATTTTTTCAGTAATAAAATAATTTCATTGTTATAAATGTTTTATTAATATATTGTTTTACTCCTACTTATATGGAAATGTGTTGTACTTATTTTAGATAAAACACAACATGGAATGTACTAATAGACCTGCCGTACTTTACTGCAGCTGGAGGTTTAGGTTGAGGTTACTGTCTCTATAAATAAGCAGAGACTGGTTTCTGACTGTAATCTACACATACACTTAAGACAAACAAATGTTTTTATTAGAAAAAGAATACTTCGGAGATAATTTTGTTTATGTGCCCTGTCAATAACAGAAAAATTTTACGTTCGCCTGTTTGCGTCTCACTCGAGTGTGCACTATTGAGGGCACTTAAACGCGCGCACACACAGAGACCGAGGGCAAATCCCAAACAGTGCAGCATGCAAACGTTACGTTGTTTTTCATTGCTTTATTCAGCCAATGTATGTTAATGGACTACAGTATGAGACACATTTGCGAATATTCGGTGCATCCCTAAAAACAAACCTAAAAAAAAAGCGTTTATGGGAACCAAAAACTACCCTGCTGAAAAAAACAGCATCAAACCAGCATGGACCAGCATGGGAATAACGCTGGTCTATGCTGGTTTAGCTGGTGGTCACCAGCATACCAGCACCAAAACACAACATATGCTGGTCTTGCTGGTATGACCAGCATGGGATGCTGGTGCTAATGCTGGTTTGGTGCTGGTTTAGCTGGTTAGGGGAACGTTTTTAGAACAAAAAATTGTTTGCTGGGTAAAAAATCTGTATTAGTGCAGAAAATACTGGCTATGTAAAAACAAACATAGTAACCTGCAAAAGTTAATAAAAAAATATTCACAAGAAATGTGAATATGAATAAAGCTTACTTTGATAAAGCCAATAATTGTTAGTAACCAGTAACCACAATCAGTAATAATAGCAGGCGCTAAACTGAGACTCACATGCTGACACCATTTTGCCGCCTTTTGTTATTTCTGTATAGAGGGTTTTCACCGATGTCACATTCTGGGCGGTAACCCAGATGTGCGGCCATTGTGGGAGATGGTCCTCACTGCAGAACATGACATCCAGGGGGCGGGGTTGGATCTAGATTTAGTTGCATCCTGTGGTCGCCAACGTTTGCCCTTATCAGTTTAAGTGTACGTTTGATTCATAATATAGTCGAGAATGATTCATAATTTAGTACGTAATGATCACAGTGAGTGTAAGGGGAGGTAAGAGAGACGTTCCCGACAGGGTGATATTGAACGGATATATTTGCGACCCGCTTGGCTGTACATTATCCCACTTATTACAAATAAAAACACAAATTTATTTGATATCTTTTATTAAAAAAAACTTAAACCATGTTTAGGAAACCTGTTTGCTAATGGCTGTAAGCAAAAACGCGTTAAAACAAGTTCAAAGTCCATATGAGATAAGCATATAATTTATTAATTTCTAAATAACATGCCATATCCATATGTTAATTACTTTGCATATTTATACTGTATACATTCATAGGTATTAAACTGCATGTGGTAAATTACTCGTAGTGCCTGAAATGTTTTACTCCAAAACATTATAGCAAAAACACTTACATTTCACCTTAAGGTCACACATTTTATTGTAGTCATAAGTAAAGGTTGTTTTCTGTCAAAAGAATAACTTTAGTTATGACTCTATGCGGAAATGGTAACACAACAACACGTGTATGACGTGTCTTGTGGTAAAACTGCCGACCAATCAAAATGCAGGATCCAGCTCCGCCCCTGGATCTGAATCCAACCCCGTCCCCTGGATCTGGATCCAACCCCGCCCCCTGGATGTCGTGTTCTGCAGTGAGGCGCTACTGGCATTGTGGAGGCACTCTGTGTAAAGAACTGAACGGAGTACAATGGATACTTTGAATACTTTAAGTAAATGTAGACATGTCTAAACAACAGAAAAACGCGTCCAAGAAACAACGGCATTTAGGGAAGGACATGGACCACAAGAAAAGGCACGATATTTTGAGAAATTACAATTTACAGGCGGTGCAGATCCTTACGAGTTAGCTCCCTCTTCTTGGATCTGTGACGACCCGGAAAATTTGTTATGAGCAATTAAGCACACTGGCATTAAGACATCGGCGCAAATGTGATACATTTTGTGCATACGCTTGTGCATACACTTAAAAGTATACTTTTAAAAAGTATATATTAAACACTCTTTAATAAACCACAACAAGTAGAAGCATACGTGTTTTATACTTTATGTAAGAAGAAAATATGATGTACCATGTGTCAAAAATTATGATTTATGACCTTGATTTACGACCTAACACCTTATGAGTTGTTTGCTTCCTGTAATAAAATATTATGGTGGTAATTAATGTTTATACTCCGGAAATTACTCCGGAAATTACTCAGGAAATGATGTTTGTCCAGGTGTCCTATAGTCTCTGTTGTTTCACGCCTCCCCTATCCTGTGTGAGTGAATAAAGAAATCAGAAGATAGTAAAAAAAGATAAGTTAGAATTGTATGCCAGAATGTTTTGCTTTTAAGCATAATGTCTGTGTATAAATCAATACATATGATTAAAGAAATAAGAAGACCTGATGAAGAAACAATGTTAAATAAAATAATTGTAATAGTATTTAGGTAGGTTTTTTTTAAAAGAGGTACCGGTTAGGAGCTCAATTGAATAAGCTGTTGTCTTCCTGTCTTGAAGGTTGTAATGTAAATCTTTCTTTCCAAGCCAGTCATCGTCGTCTAACTGGGTCACTCCCCAAGACTTCTGATACGCCGGTACAGTTCAATAGATTAAAAGTTTAGGAACTAGGCTAGGCGTTAAGACATTTCCTTTCCCTGCAGACTAAGTGTCTGCTCACGCCAAAGGTTCTTCCTTGATATTCAAATATTACTTCCTTGCAGTCTCTGTCATCTCCCACAAACAAGGTGCCATGGTATTACAAAAAATCTGGATCAATAGATCTATACTTTTGCGACCTATGCGGGGTGTTGGGACATTTCCTTTCCCCTGCAGACTGGGTGTCTGCTCGCGCCGAAGGTCTTCCTTGATATTCAAATATAACTTCCTTGCAGTCTCTGTCATCTCCCACAAACAAGGTGCCATGGTATTACAAAAATCTAGATCAATAGATCTATACTTTTACGACCTATGCGGGGTGTTAAGACATTTCCTTTCCCCTGCAGACTAAGTGTCTGCTCACGCCAAAGGGTATTCCTTGATATTCAAATATTACTTCCTTGCAGTCTCTGTCATCTCCCACAAACAAGGTGTCATGGTTTTACAACAATAATCTAGTTCAATAGAATAAAAGTTTAGGAACTCGGTTAGGTGTTAAGACATTTCCTTTCCCTGTAGACTAAGTGTCTGCTCACGCCAAAAGGTGCTTCCTTGATATATGAATTCATCCTTTCTTAAACACACACCTTTTTTTGGGGGGAAAAGGGTCTTTTGATTTGTAGTGTTTGAATGTAATTCAATAAAAAAGTAGATTTAAGTATAGCATTGCTTATTCTTTTGTGCTTTAGATGTCTACACATATAAAATTGTATACATATCGTTATAAGTATGCGTGGGTGAAATGTTATGTCATTTGTCTTATACTGTTTAAAATGTTAATATATTAAATGTATGATTTAAAATAAAATTATTCTTTTAACAGTGATAAGTAATTATACTTTTAACTACAGGCTTGTCTAGTTTGTTCTTTTTCCCATCGGTTTTCATGAAGATATATTCTTTACATTATAATTTTATAAGTGTCTATAATTTACTAGAGAAGCTTATATTTCTAGTTGATAATCTTATTTGTAAAAGGTTTAAAAAATTAAATAGCCAAATAAAATACAGGGTGGGGTTTGTGTCATGTAAATATGTGGGGTACGGCCTCCTGAGTCTAGCAAGCCACTCCTACGTAGTTCAAAAGGGCGGATTCTGATTTGGGCCCTTACACCAGTAACTGAATTTCGCGAGGACATCTCTTTCTCTCAATTATATTAAAGAGGCCTTGTTTTATTTTTCTGAAACAATGGACTCAGGACTCGCTGGTAAGTTATTTTGTTTGTTTTTATATGTTTTATTTATCATGTTTGATATACCAAGTTATCTTCATTTGTAAAAACAGTCTTATTTTGTTTTTATTTTTAACATTTAACAGGCTTTTAAATGTGTATGTATACGATACAGGAATTTTTAAAACGCTACCTCCCTATCAACATTTTGACCAGATCGACCAGCTTTGTAAGTGTTTTAAGTATATTTTCAAGTAAATTTCCTGAATGATCATATGAGCGCTTTTATGTATGTATATTTTATATTACACGTTTATCCCAAATTAGTGAATTCTACTTTGATAAATATTGAAGAGCAAAGCGACACTAGGAACAGCGATCTGCAAGGTAATACTGTGTTTTTTAATTATACAATCAGATTTTCTGAAAAACGTGATACTTACATTTTTACACTTTTATACCCATAGTTAATAACCCCGCAATAAATGAGGTTTCTCAAGGCTTTAATGAGGGCTGCGAACTGCAAGGTGACTATATTATTTGATCTTTACATCTCTTTAATGTGTATTATTGACTGTTACATGTGTCGTAATTCTTTTTGAAAAAACTTTTCTTTCTGTTTTATACATGTAGATGCCGCATTACTAGTCACACAACCAGGATTTGTACCACAGAAAACCTCTACAAAATCTTCAAGACTTAGTCTTAGTCGGAAACGTAAGCAGGCCCGTTCTATTACCAATGATAAAAGGACATGCCTGGACAGGGCCGCATTAAGAGCTCCCTGGGCCCCGGGGCTATGAGTTACTGCAGGCCCCCCCCCCACCACCACTTTAGGTCACCAACTACAGAGAGAAAACATTTTTCTAAGACACTGCTGAAGTTGTTTTACATAAATATAATTTAGAATAATTCAGAATGACAGTTGCACGAAAAAAGCTGTTAGATTAACACTAACCTTGCTAATAGCGAATATAAGGGTGTAATGACTTGTAAGAGACGGAAGCAAACGCAGGTGAAAAATATAACAATGTTTATTAAATGTAAACAAAGAGAGAGTATTCAGAGTTAATGCGGAAGTAATCCAGTCCGGTGTTGTTGAAGGCAATGGTGACGATGACTACGGTGGAAGTTGGTGCTTTGATTGCGTCGTTGGTGGAGTGGTGAGCAGTGGTGAAATCCAAGCTGACTCTGAACTTCCACTAGAAGACGACGACGACAATACAGATCCAAGTTATACACGTTATCCAGAGTACACGAAACTACCAAGCAACACGGAGACTGAGCAAACAATAGAATCTGGCAGGGAACAGAAAGTCAGGTGAGTATATATGGAGATGATGTAATGAGGAACAGCTGGAGCGAGACAATCAACACACAGGTGACAGGGATTGCTCTAATGAGCACATGGCAGGGTAAAGTGAACAACACACACACACAAACATGACACGGAGGAAAACAATGGATTTTCCTACCGTGACAAAGGGTGGGCGATGAGCTAAATGTTATATCATTATACGAGTCATTTTATCTAACAATAATGATATACTTCACAGTCAAGTTATATTACTTTTAATAAGAATTTTATCATATGGAAATTTAATGCCACTAAAATTTCAGAATTCTTTTGACCAATTTCCATATCACAAAAAAATAATAGTCACTTAAGAAAAGAATCTCAAGCTTACTGATGACAAGACTTACAAACAACAATAGAACAAAGGCACACAAGAAATCGACCTGCTTGAAAAACTTAAAGCACTGAATAATATTATATTGTGTAGAGTAATCAAATATACAGTACATATCTTTCACTTTAAATTCAACATTCTTATTTTTTTTACAGAAGTGATTCAGTCAAGGGCAGTAAATTACTTTATTTCTGATGTTTGATTTATTTATTTATATTTATTTAATGTTTATTTGACAGGGACAAATGCATAAAACATTGCTTTATAAAAAATACAAAGTAGATTCCATGCATACAGGTTTATAGCCAAGACTAATTTGCAACCCCTGTCCCTGGTTAGGCTTGTAAGGTTAAAACAGAGATTACAGAGTATTGAAGCACAAATTTATAGCTATTAAAATATACATAATAAATACATCAAATACATAAAATAAGATGTGGGCTTAAATAGATGTAGTAGTCACTATAAAACAGAATCTAAACAAACTTATACATTGAGTTGTAGCCTGTATAATCAATGTTCACAAAGTTGTTTCAGTTTTAGCCATTGCTTTAAATGTGTATTAAAAACCTTGAGTCCTTTCAGTGTTTTAATTTCTGATGGTAAAGCATTCCACCATTTTATGCCTCTTATACTAAAAGTGATGTCTGACCAAATGTTGTTCTACGTTTTGCGACTATACAGTGCGGCACGGCTTTTTATATTGCTAAGCAACCACCGAGTCAGCTGTCTTGTCAATCAAATATTGACGCGTGAGCGCTCTTTTGCTGTTAACTGTCATATTAGCAGAAACTTTAAAAAGAGGACGCTTGCTCTGACCTTGTTTGAGGGTGAGAGGTGCACAAACACGCAGGAGAGAGTGAACGCAGTCCGGTTCTTCAACGCCCCTGTAAACTTCCCTTACCACAACGTAAGGCCCGCCTCTCCCCTCATTCGATTGGACAATGCGCCCGAAGCGAATGACGTCGGGCGCTTCTCCGCCCTCAGCGCTTCTTCAAAGGCGCGTGCTGCGGCTGGCGGCAAAAACCTAATTTGTAGGGGGCGTGGTAAGGCTTTGGCAATCAGATAGCTAGTAGGAGTCAATCTGCTTCACAGCCAATCACGGGCCCCCTACTTGTTCGGGCCCCGGGGCTTTAGCCCCGCCTAGCCCTATTGTTAATGCGGCCCTGTGCCCGGACCATACACTAGTTTCTGATGTGCAACCTCTGGATACTACCACAGATTTCATTAAAACAGTTGGTAAGTGTGCTTTATATGACCACATATTCGATTTTTAAATACTGTGGTGTTGTAGTATACTAATCTTACTGTGTTTAAACAGATTTCTATACAGAAACCCTGTTAGGAGCTGGAGATGTCACAAATTCATGGTCTGCAGCGTTGGCAAGGGCCTCAGAAGCTAACGGTGATGCAATAGTACCGGTAGTTACTACCGTACTGCCATCGTCTTTGGACCCGCAGACATCTGTGGCGGTTAATCTGCCAAGTGTGGTTGGTGCCGGTGTTGAGGATGGATCTTCTGTGATTTTTGAAACATCTCTACCTACAAACCAGGAACATTTCATCAATGAGTTGTTGCAGGAATTGACAGCTCGATTGAGAATACAGGCTGAAGGCATCGCTGCCATAATTTCAAGTTGTACAGATCAAGACGTAGTGCTGAGAAGACTGACTGAAGGCATCGCAGCCATAATTTCGTGGTCTAAAGATCAAGATTTATTGACAAGACTTATATTTGAAGATCACAAAAAGACTTCTGAAGAAAAAAACTTGGTGAACAGAGTGCTGCTTGATCGCTTGGTGGACGTTGAAAAAGCCCAGAGAAAGGAATTCGACGTACAGCGAAGCACGGTAATTCTAATTCAACAAGTTAAAGATGCTGTTTCACACAATAATGGTTTATAGTTGAAATAAGTGTTGTTGTTGCTGGGTTTTTATTCTACTATTTTGCAAAGTTGTTTTAAATGTGTTTTTTAAATATGTTTTGATTATTTTTGGTGTTGCTGGGTTTTATTCTAAAATTTTGCGAAGCTGTTTTAAATGTGCTTTTAAATATGTTTTGATTATTTTGGTGTTGCTGGGTTTTTTCTACTATTTTGCGAAGCTGTTTTAAATGTGTTTTTAAATTTTTTGCGAAGCTGTTTTAAATGTGTTTTTAAATATGTATTTGGTTATTTTTGGTGATGCTGGTTTATAGTTGAAATACGTGTTGTTACAGAGGTTTTCTACTATTTTGTGATACCGGTTTAATTGCAATATATATATATATATTTTTTTTGGATTGCTAGTTTTATTACGGTTAAGAGTAATTTAAGGGTTTTTTATTTTTTATTTTTGTTTGGCTATATCGACATTGGCTAACGTTAATTTGTAATGCTATTTTGGGTATAATCAGAGAAAATATCAGTGTAATCCTGGAGAAGTTCTAAATATTTTTGAAAATGGCTGGTAAAAGAGTGCATTCAGATGATGATCTACATAGCTGTCAAGAAATACCTACTGTAAGGGTTAGGCATGAGACTGAGGCTGAAATGTTTGCTGCTGCACAAGACCAATTACTTGAAACGGTAAACGAAATGATTCGGTCATATCCACATCAGATTTTGGAACCTGTGCCTGTGGGGGTAGACCTAACATACGAACAAATACGTGAAAGACAAAATGAAATGATTCGGTCATATGAACAAAGATTTGAAACAAATTTGTTACAAACAGGCTATGGTGTAGTAAATCCTAACGATAATTCTAACACGACAGACACCCTTATGGGTTTAAGTCAGAGTGACGTGGACACGCTAGTGCGTGATGGAGGGACAGTAAGTGATTACACAATAGTCCCGAGACCCTATTTTAATGGTCTAGAAATCCACAGAAATCTAAATTTGCGCGAGATCATAACCACAGATTTGGCAGCGTACACTATATTTGTTCAAAATATTCTGTCGGAAATGGTTTCATTCTCCAGGCAGATAGGAGGTGATAATTGCTTCATTAATATCAGTCTAAAAGGCGACACTCTCAAATCTGACGTTAACACTATACTGTGTCCCGGTAACGACTATGATGAAAATCGTTTTATCGATCAGTTTGAATCGGTTGCACAAAGTAATGAACAGGTGCTGGCAGATGACAGTTTGCAACTGCATGTATCAATAGCAAGAAGTATGAATGGAGGGGCTCGTAGGAAGATTACAGATATAGCCCATGATGATGTGATTAAGAAAAAAAGGATGTGTTTGTTCTCACCTACCAACTTTACAAACAAGCTGTGTTTTGCAATATGTTTAGCAAGCTTTCTTGAACCCCATGCAGAGAATGAGGAGTTAGAACGGATGGCTGTGGATATACAGAATGCTGCAGGTCTAACCCCTCAAGACTGTGTAGGTTTTAACCATATTACAAAGTTTGAGAGTGTGATGGATTTGAAGATTGTGGTGTTTTACAGATCAAGTGAGGGCAAGTTAGAGAATCACAAGACACATGACGAACCCCATAAAAAGACAGTATTTTTGTACTTGCATGATGCTCATTATCACTTGATAACTCGTATTAAGGCATTTGTTGGTTCATCGTATGTCTGCGAATATTGTTACAAAGGATATACAAACAGACAGGGTCACGATTGCAAATATACATGTTCTGTATGTAATGACAGTCGATGTTACAAACATGCTAAAAAGACAATACACTGTCCAGACTGTTTGAGAATTTGTAAATCGCAATATTGCTTTGATGCTCATAAAAAACCCTCTGCTGATGCATTTGGGCGATCAGCCTGCGATACCACCAAATACTGCGTTAAATGCGGTAGACGGTACCATGTGGCAGCGAGTAAACCTGACCAGACACATGAATGTCCCGCAGATTGCTGCTGCTATTGCGGTGAGGATGTAAGTCATGAGGGGGAACATGAATGTTTCATACAACCTATACCTCTCGAAGAGGTTGAGGATCTCTACATATTTTATGACTTTGAAACCCGTTGTGATAATGGTAAGCATGTTGCTAATTATGTCTGTGCCATGACCTTTAGCGGTGAGAAATTTGAAAGTGCAGGTGAAGGGTGTGTAGGGCGTTTCATTAGCAGATTCAGACATCCAAGATATAAAGACTACACATTTGTGGCTCACAATGGGGCAGGTTTTGATAACTTCTTAGTCCTAGAGTATTTCTGCAGCGAGGGCCTCAAACTTAACATTATCATGCAAGGCTGTAGATTGACCTTCATGTACGATGAGACTTACAAACAACGATACATTGACTCGTTCAGTTTTATGCCTATGGCGTTGTCAAAGACACCTGCGGCCTTTAATTTGACCACTACAGAGAAGGGTTACTTCCCCCATCTCTTCAATACATTGCCGAATCAAAACTATGTAGGCCCATACCCTGCAAAAAACTACTACGGCTATGCTACAATGACTGATAGTGCCAGGCTAAAGTTTGATCAATGGTATGACACGCTTGAAGGGAAAGTCTTTGACTTCAGAAATGAGATTGGATTGTACTGTATGAATGATGTTGTCTTACTTCAGGATGCATGTAATAAGTACAGGAAAGAGTTCATTGCATGTACAAAGATAGACCCCTTCAGATTTACGACTTTAGCATCATGCTGTATGGGTGTGTTCAAAACTCACTTTCTAAAATCTGATACTATAGCTCTGACCCATAACAATGCATACATACATCAGCACAAGACATTCTCGAATGTTTCGATTGAGTGGCTTGAATATGTGAAAAAGACACGTGATGTCGACATGCATCATGCTCTGAATCACGGTGAAATGAAATTTGGCAATTTCTACCTCGACGGATTTTATGTCCAAAGCGATGGTGTACAGAAAGGATTAGACTTCGCTGGCTGTTTTCATCATGGCTGTAAGTCTTGTTTTAACCCTGACAGCATAAATGAGCAGTCCAAAATACCATTTGGAGTCCTCTATCGTACGTTTAACGACAGAAATGAGGTTTTGAAAAAATCCTACAATATTGACCTGGAGGTGATGTGGGAATGTCAGTGGCGAAAGCTTAAACAGACTGACCCGGATGTGATGAGTTTTATGTCTACCTATTCTGCACCAGAAAGACTGAAACCACGTGATGCGTTGTTTGGCGGCCGTACAAATGCTTACAAGTTGTACCACAAAGCTGCAGAGGGGGAGAGAATTAGCTATGTTGATTTCACAAGTCTATACCCTTTTGTGCAGTCTCAAAAGCTCTACCCCATTGGCCATCCTGAAATAATCTTCAAGGACTTTCAAGACCTTGAAAATTATTTTGGGCTTGTTAAGGCTACAGTTCTTCCTCCCAGAAAGTTGCTTCACCCCGTGTTACCATACAGGAGTTGTGGTAAGCTGATGTTCCCTTTATGTCGTACCTGTGTGGATGAGCAGTGCAAAATCATACCTTGTACACACACAGATGAGGAAAGAGCAATTTCTGGTACATGGGCTAGCCTTGAATTGTTAAAGGCTGTTGAAAAGGGTTATGTACTCGTGAAAATTGATGAGGTGTGGCATTTTCCTCAAACGTCTGACAAACTGTTTTGTGGCTACGTGAAAAATTTTTACAGTTTAAACAGCAGGCCTCCGGTTATCCGTCACATGTCATCACAAAGGCTGATAAACAGGCATACATTGATGACTATTACCAGAAAGAGGGTATTCAACTCGATCCTGAAAAGATCTGCAATAACCCCGCCCGTCGATCGATCAACAAATTGTTGCTTAATTCGTTGTGGGGGAGATTCTCTCTCAGAGAGAACATGCCTAATTGCAAGCTTTTGAAAAATGCTCAAGATTTCTTTGGATGTCAGTACGAAGTAACATTTTTCATGTTTGTGTCTAACACAATCGCCTTGGTGCAATACAAACATGCAGAGGGGTCCTCTTACGAGACCCGAGATGTTAATGTGTTTATCGGAGCATTCACGAAGGCACATGCACGGTTGGAGTTGTACAGCCGTATGGACAGGTTGGGCGATAGACTCTTGTATGGGGATACAGATAGTGTTATCTATGTCTCAAGAGATGGAGATTGGGAACCTCCATTGGGACCTTATTTAGGGGATCTCACTAATGAACTTGATTCTGACGATACCATTACAGAGTTTTGTTCCGCAGGTCCTAAAATATATGGTTACCGGACTGCAAAACAACGCATATGTCTCAAGGCTAAGGGTGTAACGCAGACAGCAGAGAACTCTAAAGTTATCACACTACAGTCTTTAATAGGACTTGTTGACGATTTTGTAGCATCATCTGAAAGCACTCAGCAACTCCTGGCACATACTGACACCATTGTCAGAAATAAAAAGAATTTCACACTGAAAAACAAGTCAGTTGTTAAGAGGTTCCGTGTCGTATATGACAAAAGAATATTGAATAAAGATTATACGACGTTACCTTTTGGATATTGAAACATGTCTTACGGTAATCGGGGTATGCAAGGTATAGAGGGGTTTGATTTCAGAATTCAACATCCTTTCTCCATGGTCATTTCAGGGCCCTCATTCTCTGGAAAGACATTCTTTGTAAAAATGCTGTTACAAAACGCTGAGAAAATTGTTTCTAAACATATTGAAAATATTGTGTTAATTTATGATTGTTGGCAGCCAATGTATGATGATTTGATGAAAATGTTTGACATTAAATTTATTGAAGGAATTCCACAGAATCTAAATGACGACTCTTTGTTTCCGCCAAACAAGATAAATTTTTTAATTTTAGACGATGTTATGAAAGATGCTAGTGGTAATTCTGAAGTTGAAAGAGTATTTACAAATTATGTACACCACAAAAATTTAAGTGCATTGTATATTGTCCAGAACTTGTTTTGTCAAGGTAAATCCAGCAGGACCATCAGCTTGAACACCAATTATATGGTGCTGTTTAAAAACCCCAGAGATAATACCCAAATTAACGTGTTAGCCAGACAGATGTACCCTCGAAATACTAAATTTTTCATGGAATGTTATGAAGATGCTACCAGCAACGCCTTCGGCTACCTACTGATTGACTTTAAAGCTAAAACTCCAGAGCAGTATCGTCTCAGAACAGATTTGCTCTCACAAAATCCTGTTGTATACATTCAGAAAAAGAAGCGCTGAATTCATCGAATATTTGAAAATGTCTGCTAGACTTTTAAGAAACCTATCTATTTTAAAGCTATTATTAAAGGCTACACCTCGACAAAGACGTGTTATTTTAGAGGTTGCTACAGACGAGTTCATTGTTACATTGTGCGAAGTAGCTTTAAATGTGCTTCATGGCAATATACCACTCACCCCGCTACAATATCGGAAACTGAAGAGAAGAAGTAACGAAATCAAAATTGTTGCAGATAAGAAGGTTGGCGTTGGTAGAAAAAGAAGGTTAATCAATCAACAAGGAGGTTTTCTGTTACCACTTTTAAGCGTAGCAATGCCTTTCATTACCAGTTTGATCACCTCTAAATAAGTATTTGCTGATGGAGTATGCAGAGAAAATGTTTTTAGTTCCGCAACACCAGCTGGATAAGTTGAAAACTGCTCCTCCTCGTGAGTCTATTCAACATACCGTGGAAAATGACTTGGACATGACCATAAGAAATATTCTCTACAGGTCTGATCTGGACACATATGAAAAAGCTAAGATGTATACAGGTGTTTTGCAGAGATTTTTAAACCTTTCTAGACAAGTGGACAGGGAGACCACCACATTAACATTAACTCTTCCACAGCCTGATCACATTGAAAATGAAAACCCTGTTATGACGGGTCCTGTGAATCCACCGGATACCTTGTCTAATGTTGCTGATGACATTTTAAAGAATGTTCCACAGAGAAGTGTTAAAAATGTTCGATACATTTTGGATAAATTATCTAAAACTAAGGACATCACATCATGGACTGATTCGGGAGAGTTTGTGTTTAAAGGTAGATTGATTCCTGGATCACACATGCTCGATTTAGTTAAAAGCGTCACAGCCCCTCAAAAGGTCGCTGATGAACGGAGACCTATTGGATGGAACGAGTTTCTGGAGGCATTTGCTATTTTAAATGTACCATTCTCTACTGTGCCTAACCACTATGTCAGACATGTAATTAACTCTTTCAAAAACAAGTCTACTTCAGTTATTACAAACTCGTCTAAGAGGAGTAATAAAAGGAAAAAGAGTCATCAGGGTGCACCTCCAGAAAAATCTAATTCTTCAGAGGGGCATGTATTTTCACCCCCTGTTCTTGACAGAGGTCAATGGCAATTTTTAAAAACACTGTGAATGTTTATTGTTGTTGTTATCTGTAATGTTGAATGTCGTAAATAAAACCCCCAAAAACTGTAATACTTGTCATTGGTAGTTATTTATTAAGAAAATACCTACATAAACATTTCACCTGTTTGTACACACTGAATACATTTGAAAACATTTTCATTACAGTTAGATTGTTTTAATCTTTTCACAAATGTAGACACTTTTTTATCATTTTTAATTAAATCATCACTATACATTTTCAGTACATAATCATATTCAAATCCCTTTGTCATATGGTAAAGAAAAAACACACAATGCTGCCCGCATGTGTCTGATGTAAAATCCTGTACTTGCACATTCGAGTGTTGAATCTCCTTAGAATTGAGTTTTAAAAAGTTTTTGATAATTGGTGGAAAACCTTGGTAATCTGGTTTATTGCCAAAACTGTCAAAGAAACATCCTAAACGCTCTTCGTTTATGTAGATGGCTAACCAATGTTGACCGGGAAGTCCAGAAGGATGTGTGTTCAAAATAACCATTGATGGTAATTTCTTTAAAGGCTCTTTCGGTAGATAATCACATGGTAGTACTCCGAGAAAATGAATGTTGCAGGAAATCCGGTCCATAACTGATGTAAGCTGTACAGTATTCATTTTTTGAGTATTAATAGTAGTCAACCAGGACCTGCCGACGATTTGATATTTCTATAACACTGTCAAAAGTAGCGTATAAAATTTAATTTACTGTCCGAGGGAGGGGTTGTCTAAAACGGGCTTCCAGTCTAATATTACCACTCTTAATAAGCGAAATGTGCTGCCCGCACTCCTCATCCGGAGTTAGATTGAATGCGTAGAGTGTATAGCCGTGCAGGAATTCTTCTCTATCAATAGATAGTCCCTGATTTTTAAGATGTCTTCCAGAGGACAGGGCTAACTGATAAAATTCCCTCACTGCAGAACCGCTTCCAAATTCAGGTTGCAACGGTTTTGAAGGAATCTGGACACCATCGGCATAAATGGATAAAAATTCAAGGTCGTAGTTTTTAAATGCAAAGGGGTTTTTATCATACGCCCCCACAAAAGCATCATTATCAACCATCGCTACTACGATAGATTTTGGTAGAGTTCCTAAGAACAAGTTTTCTTGATTGCAGACACGCGATCCTGCAGGTACTGAGAAATTCTTCAGACATACTCTGTCGATTGGGTATTTGGCAGTGGTTGAAAGCAATGCTTGTGCATGCCCCAATCTTACAGCCGGCGATACTGTCACTTTTTTCACAAATAAAGATGCTGACAGGATGTTTAGCTTGTAGGCCGTAGCGTCGCTTCTCATCAAACAAAATTCATCTTTTCCTCTGGTCATACGAACTTTAATATCAACCCCATTAAGCATCAGTTTCTCTTGAAAGAAAATGTCGCTGTGAACAGGTGAGAGAAGTTCGACCACATTACTAGCGTTGGTGAAGGCTGCCCTCTTTGTTAACCCTCGATTTGTCCCCGCAGGATCCGTTATGTCCATATGTCCCGCGGTATCCTTGTAAAACAACGCAGCGCTGAAGAGTGTTTCAAGAGCATCTTTCCCATAATTGGTAAGACATTCTATTATCCCACGATAAGGGTATGTACTAGTACTTTGTGATATAAGTCGGTCCCCCAACGACACATCCACCTGCCCAAAAATCGAACAGCTTGGATAGTTTATAAGGCCCACAGGAGCTCCATCTGCAATATCTGTGCCATCTGGATTTGTGATTTTGAGTCGTAAAAATAATAATGTATTGTTTAGATCCACATAATCCTCCCCCGTTCCGGCAATAAAAAATTCCAGAGGTGTAGAGTCTGAAATCGCTGATAATGGAGGTATTTCTATATATGTATTTTTCTCAATAGCCATCTGAGTCAGCGGTACTGTAAACAGATCCAGCTCTGATTTTAAACATTCTTCTGACATACTGTGTAGTAAAGCCATGGTCTAAAATATTGTCTTTCTTCTCCTTTTTGCTGCCGGACACTTTCCCGACTCCTTACGCTTGCGTTTTACAACTGAAGTTTTTTTCAGATGTCGTTTTCTTTTCTTCTGCGTTTGACCACTCCTCCGGGCACCTGGGGGTCTAGACACTCTTTTGCGTGCCATTACCATCAGTCCTGAACCTTCTTGACTATTATTGTTATTGTTAAAAGACTGTGACATTGTATGGCTAACAACATCACTTATTATGTTCTTTGCAGCTGATTTAAGATGTGGTTTAGCTATGTTAAACCCACGTCTTAGTAATGGTATAGCCATTCTAAAGAGCCCGCGAAAAAGGCCTCCCAACCCCGCTCCATACATAACCCCACCCCCTGCATAGCCAGGAAGCCCATTGCCTGCCTGATTCTGATAATAGGCAACGTAACGCATGGGGTCAGTATTATGATTGTTGTAATATGCCATTTTTATTCAAACCCTTTAAAAAAGACGTTGTTTCACGGGTCTAAAATGTAATTTAGCACACACCTTTCCGTAGCTAAAACTTATGTCTTGATTTTGATCGTCTTTCACCTGTATACTTATCTCAGTGATAGAAGATTTATTCACCGGTACGTAATGCGGCCTGTCGTATCTAACATTAATAATCTTGTTGTTCTCACCGTCTATATGGACACACCTTAGTAGTGGTACATGATAATCACCAACTGATTGATATTCTATTATATCTGTGTATATATACATAGTGTAGAATCCTCCATTTATATCTGCTTGATGGGGCGCGTACGTCACAGATGTGTAACCGATACCATGGTTGTCATGAGTTGGAGGGTTTGTTTCTATTGCAATCCCCGGTTTTAACCCTAAAATTACTGCCAACTTTCCGAAAAACTTTAGTGACGTCTTTGGGGGTCCTTTTAGAAACGTTTTTAACGTGGTCAAATCCAAGACTCACACCCGATGGTAGATTTGCATTGATCTCCCTGATCAAGAAAACAATGTCATCATAATATCCAGATTTTATTCTGTAAAGTACGTTCGATGTCTTTTGATCGCCGTTGATGAAGATCTCAATCTCTTTGCCTTCAGCAGGGTAATCAGTGATATGTTTTATACCATTGTCGAGAATAAAGACAGCATCTTCCTCATTAAATGTATACCATGACGTACGATACTCAAATTCTATCAAGCCCACCTCCCATTCACCTTTCAGATGCATAGTTCTTGCTAAGCTGGTTGTATAATTAGATATTTTATTTCCCGGATAGGCTGCTAACGAAGCATTGCAGGGCAATGTAACATAAAAGCCACCCTCAGCCATGGTAGGTTTTTACACAAATGCATGGCATCTATGCAGGTCCTTTATTTTATTGATGGCTGCACATCAACCAACTCTTTTTCATCGATCCATGATGCAAATTTCGCAGGCCATCCGAGCCATTGTACCAGCAATAATGTTTTGTTTCCTTTCTTCTTCTTGTCTAATATTTTTTCAACTTTAAAGGCTTTGTTTTCACTTACAAGTATCTTTTGTAACTCTTCCTCATAAAAAACGCCTTCGATGACATCCCCATCATAATCACACAATCTGTAAACAGGTGGCTCTCTTGGGATACATGCTGATATAGTGAAAAACTCCTGCGTATAGTTTTCCTCATACCCTCTTGCAAAAGGACCTCTAACTTTAGAAATTCTAACTACGTCGCCAACTTTGTATTTAAATATGGGGTTTACACTGTGAGATCGACTATCGCCGTAAAGATTATGTAACACCTCGGATTTGTTTTCTTCGTTTACATCAATCGGCCTCATCTTTATACTTCTATGATAACTGACGTTGTAGCCACGTGTTATGTCTTGAAGTATTTCAATATAGCGCTTTGAATTTGTAGCCGTTAAATATCTCCACATCCTTCCTCGCAGAGTCCTGTTAAACCTCTCAATTACACTTGATTTTAAGTCACTGGATGTTGCAAAATGCGTAATGTTGTACTTCTTCATAAGTTGTTGGAAATGTTTGTTAAAAAATTCCTTCCCCTTATCTGTTTGTATTTTCTCTGGTACACGTCCCTCTTCCAGTATTGATTCAAAGGCTTTAGCAACCTCTACTGTGGACTTGTTTTTTAACACACGTGTCCAAGCATATTTACTAAAAAGATCTATACATGTCAACAGAAAATGATTGTTGTCATTTTTCTTAGCATATGCAGACATATCAACTAGATCAGCCTGAAACTGCATATCGATACCATAGACAAATACCCGATTCCTTTTGTATTTTAAAGGCGCAGTTTTATGTAGTGTGTAGGCATCTTCACCGGAGAGCCATTCCGACACTTCATCATTGGTTAAGCGAACACCCGTTTCTTTCAAAACAGCATCTTTTAAACGTTGTTTACCACCTAAAGAACCTGGGTTTGAAGGCGTGTAATAAATCCTTTTCATTACTTCTTCAGACATATTGTGACACCAGTCTCCACAAACGAATAACACAGAGGTTCAAAGTGGTACAAGTATTTATTGTGAAAGATTTTACATCACAAGTCATCAATGTAGTGTAGAAACTTTATACACATGACAATATTTTTGTCAAGAAGGTAATCAACCAGTGTTTCAATAATTTCACAAACATAATCCTTATCATTACTAGACATTGTAAATACACATAAATCAGTCACATATGTACATATGCATAATATATCAGTAATTCTGATAATGGCACCACATTCAGTCATCAAGTCTAAAAAATTTTTAATAGTTACAGAAATTGATTCGTCCTTGTTAATGCATAAACGCATCAGTGCAGACCAATCATTAGAAATATTTCTTACAACAGACATTTGGTTCTCGAGATTTGTAAGGCGTTTAGCATCCACATCACATCTGTTAACAGGTACATTTACATCAGAGTTTTCATTAACAATTTTATAAAGTAAGCTGGTCATCTCACATCTAATACGATGTTTAAGTAGACACTTGACCAATCCAGTCACAAAGCATGTATTCCCCATGGTTTTTGTTAGACACAGTCAATATGAATGATACCCTTCCAGCTGTCCACAGCGTCACGGACAATCCTTTCGTTGTCAGGGCCTCCAAGTTTTTCTCTGATCTCAGAAAGTTTTTCCACAATAAAAATTTCCTCACGCAGCTCGTGTAAGATGCTGTCAACTGACCCCTGAACCCTCAGAGGATGAATCCTTAATCCACAACGGTTCAATGCTTGAGAAATGATATGTTTGAGTTCTGGCTTGAACAGAGCACGTGACAGTTCCTCAAAGTAAAAGTCAAAGAAATAGGCATTAGCCTCAAAAATACAGCTGTGCCTAAGCTGACTAGGATGATTAACCTCACAACCGCTACAGAGCTCTTTCAGCTTTTTGTCAACAAGATGCTGCAAAAGTACCACGACGATTGTTTTTATGAGCTTGAAGCCGTCAGTCCGGATACATCCGTCTGTGGAGTCGATCCCCGCAAAGTGTGCTGCTCCAGCTACTGAACCAGTACAACCATAGGGTGTCGTAAGGAAGGTCAGGTTGTGATACCCCAGGTCCATGCAAAATTTATCCAACCAAGAGTTGTCAGAAATTGGCATAGTAATATCCATTGGGGATGACTCATCGACAGGCTTTCCAGTATCCGTCTCGAGGCTGTGGTCGTAGGATACTGGAAACCCTTCAGACGTTTCCGGAGCAGACCCAAGGATATTGTTGTAGCATGCTGGAACAACATCAGGTATTGTAGGGACCGTCTCAAGAGGCTCGCTGCCGCTGTAGGGTGTTGCATTGTCATCAGGCATCGCCGGGGGCGGCTTGAGGGCACTGGTCCAACTGTAGGTTCTTTCATCTTCATCAAGTCCTGGTACGGGGAGCGCAAAGGTACTGGTGTAGCATGGGGAAGCCATGGTTTCTTGAAGCCTGTTAAGCAAGTGTGTTGAATGATCCAAACTGGAACCATTTTAATGCCTGTAATAGGTAGGTGGGGTTAGGAGGCCGGTCCTTGAGGGTGGGACACACCTCTCTGGGTGGAACAACTTCACTTTAACGGAAGTGTAGCGATCATAAAGTTCACACCATCTAAACAATTTGTCAATGCATGAAAAAATGTTGTCAAACATTCGCACATCTTTCCATTGAAGCAGATATACCAAGTTGTAGTACTTGTGATGCTCAGACTCTGGAATCGGCCAGGTATATTCCATGATCTTTGTCTTGTCGTCGCAGCGAAAAATATAAACAAAGTCATCTGGCAACTTTCTACAATGGTCTCCAACCACCCGGTATCTTGTATGAGGATCCTCGCCGTCCCACTCCGCGATGTACAAAGGGTCGTCGCCACAGTTGTTCAAATCGTTCCAAACATAGTTATAAAATATGAACCAGTCTTTAGCAGGGAACACCAGACTAGGATCCTCCGAAGTAATTCCATCTACCAAATCGCCCGCAAAGAGCCTGACGAACCGCGACTCCTTGTCAAACAGATATCTTCCCACACGTCTATCAGACATCGAGAATTCATGTCTCACAAATTTCTCATTTTCATGGAGAAACTTTGTCAAACTAACACTCTGTTTTTTCTTAGGAGCAAAAGTAATCCTTTCTTCCATTTCCACAACACCTCTTGTCGGAGAAGTACACAACGCTCGTCTCGCCTTTTTAGGAGTCTTTGGAGCAGCCATTGCAACACTAGAACCACACCAGTCTTCTTGTTTAAAATACAAACTACCAGACCTTATTTAAACACTCACACAGGAGAGGGGAGGCGTGAAACAACAGAGACTATAGGACACCTGGACAAACATCATTTCCTGAGTAATTTCCGGAGTAATTTCCGGGGTATAAACATTAATTGCCACCATAATATTTTATTACAGGAAGCAAACATCTCATAAGGTGTTAGGTCGTAAATCAAGGTCATAAATCATAATTTTTGACACATGGTACGTCATATTTTCTTCTTATGTACTTCAATCATATTTCTAATACAATACTAGGCTACTCTTTTTCTTGAGCTTTGCCAACCACAAGCACCTCCTCTGATAATTTCTTGCATTCCTTTCCCTGGTGTTTAATAACTTTTGGAAGTCGATAATATTACAAATGTTTTTTCTCAAAACTGTCCTAATGGTACAACCTCAAACACGGCAATAATTAACCATTTTCCTTGACGACGTTCGGACAGTCCCTGTGCTCTGTTGTGACGCGTCGTGAAAACCCTCTATACACCGCTGTCAGCTTGGGCAACGATTTGTTGAAAAAAAAACAGTGAAATCATTAATTTTATATGTGTGATTTGATTAACTTGAGGAAAAGGAGGGTTTGCATTTTTTGGCGTGTTTCAACATGTTAAACAGTGTTCCAGAATGAAGCAATAATGCACAAAACTGTTTAAATATGCAAAAATATACATTAGAATGTAGATATTCTTCTCTGACTTTATTCACAGCTTAAGAAAATTATTACAGGGTTTTATTAAAAAAAATATTGTTGGAGAAAGTGGTCTGTATGGGCGAGAATGCAGTAAATAAATTAAGACGAATAAGTTAGCTTTCAGCTGCTGGTTAAACCGCTGCTGAAGCCAAGAAAATTAATTAAGTGTGCAGTATTTTCGTCATGGGCAGGCGCTCGCATTCATAATAGTGCACATCTCGTCTGCTGTCACGACTGGTAACAGGAGTGAGGACGCAAGTGCTGGGTTCACCATGAAATAAATAACATTTATTAACAGAACGGAAATAAAACAACAGGCGGGTAAACACAGGAACATCCAACAGAAGGAACAGGAACAGACATGAACGTAATGGCAATGACAATGATCCGGCCACAGGTGAGAAACAGACAGCAGTATAAATACACAGCACTAAACACGGAACAGGTGTGATGAATCAGTTTGAGAATTGTCCAGGTGACGTAATCGGAGACACAAACAAAACATGACATGGATCACCGTGACATGACCCCTCTCTCTACGAGTGGCTACCAGACACTCACATGAACAAAACAAACACAAAAGTCTGGTAGCAAGAGTCCAAGGGAGGGGTGGAGGGCTTGAGGACCCTGGCGATGCCGGCAGCCGCCGGGACGAAACCAACAGGACGGTGGGCCAGACTGCGCCAGGAGAACCGGAGCGATCGCTCCGAGAACCGAGGCAGACGAATTACCCCCCTCCTGGGAATCGCCGACGATCCGATGCCCCCCGGAAGTCATCTCCCGTCCCCTCGCGGAAATGGGGACCCTCACTTCGGTAGCCACCCCGGGGAAATGATCGGGCGTGGTCCGTTCCGGATCCCCCTACGAGCGGGACGGTGGTCCTCCGAGGGACCGTCGACGACGACGACTCAACCGTTGGGGGACCGCCTGGGCTGATCCTCCTCCCACAGGCCCGCAGGAGCGAGCGATCGCTCACGGTGGTCCTCAAGAGACATCGGGGCTGGTGGAGAATGAACCCCGATGTCACTACTCCCCCTCTACGAACCTCCTGGGGGAGCCGCCCTCCGTGAACCCGCTGCGTCCAGTCGGGCCGGATCATTCTGTCACGACTGGTAACAGGAGTGAGGACGCAAGTGCTGGGTTCACCATGAAATAAATAACATTTATTAACAGAACGGAAATAAAACAACAGGCGGGTAAACACAGGAACATCCAACAGAAGGAACAGGAACAGACATGAACGTAATGGCAATGACAATGATCCGGCGACAGGTGAGAAACAGACAGCAGTATAAATACACAGCACTAAACACGGAACAGGTGTGATGAATCAGTTCGAGAATTGTCCAGGTGACGTAATCGGAGACACAAACAAAACATGACACGGATCACCGTGACAGTCTGCATTATATAAACACGCATGTTTTCCTAAAAGCCGCTCTCTTTCCTACAACGACTGCCTGAATGACTCATTTGTCTGTAAGTCCAAGCTGTTGAGAAACAGGTCCACCGCCGCCATGATCTCTTTGTTTCAGACGGATCGAGTATTGGTGCATGTCCACTAATCGGCATGTGCATAGTCTTTCCCCACGAATGCGTCTCTTCTTACCCGTCACAGATTTGCCTCGTCACTCCCAGGCAGAGCCGGATTAAATAAATGGACTACACTAGGCAGGCTGCATTTTTTGCCCCCCCCCCATCAAGGTTATTTATGAATTGAAATCTGAAACTTACCAAAGTTACTAATAAAAGTGAATTCACATTTTACATAGCCTAGTCTTTGCTTACAAATTGGTTGTTTGTATACCAAATTAAGTCATGTGTTGTATATTAACCAGTCTATCAGACAATTTTTTGCTAAATTTATTATTTATACGTCATTACACGGCCCTATTAAATGCTATTAAATTATCCTCACCTTATCCATTGGGAGTGTCATTGTTAAGGCAGTAGTACAAGTAAATAACCAATAGGTGTCAGTAATCCGCGGGAGAGCTTCGCTGCATATTTCTCTTCAAGATTGAGAATCGCAATGAAATCCTCGTCGAGCAACACGTCCACTGAGGTAAATGTCCTCAAAACACTGGTTATTTATGTTTCAGTTATATGAATTATATAATAACAGTTTTAATATTATGTATAACAGTTTTATCTCGAAGTAATGGTAGTGCTAAACTCTAATGTATTGTTTCTGAGGCTGCTAGATTTTTCTTTACGCTATTCACGTTTGTGAAGTGAATTTAAAGCACATATTGCTTGCATTTTACTTAGTTAGCCACTATCCATTGGTTTTGTTATCATGTTTGGTATCTAACGTGATTTTTGTGGGGCTTAAAGAAAAAAAATCTTGACCCCGCTAGTTCTGCCATTGCAGTCATGAATTATTATGCAAGGAACAGTTTTTTTTTGCCTCGTTATTATACGCAAACATGCCTTATATAACGTAGGGAAATGATCGTTTGTCCTTTATTTATTTATTTTTTGCAGCAACCATGTCTGTGTCCTTAAAGGAACTCTGTCAGGTACAGATTAGAACTATGAACTTGAAAATCAACCATTCTGATGACTGGCGTCCCCATCCGAGTCACCACCTCAGACAACAACAGTCATAAACTCACAAACACAAATACACTCAGTAATGGGCTTAATAAAGAAAGACTTAACTATGATTTTATCTGTGTTAACCTATGATATCAGTTATTGATGTATTTTAAATATTTACGTATTACTAGGCTTATCATACATGCATTGAAGTTTTAAAATGTATCTAATATAATACTGTAATTAAATTGAATGTTTTGGATACCACCATTAAATTATTTTGTGCATGTAAAACACAAGCAGCAATGTTTTTATTGAATTCAATTTTGAATTAAATTGAATGTTTTGCATAACACCATTAAATTATTTTGTGAATGTTAAACACAAGTAGCCTAAATGTTTTATTTATTGGAGATAAAATGGCTGTTTAATTAATATAATACTTCTGTTTGTTAGGCACTAACAAGTGAAAATAGTTAGGTTTAAGTACATTTATTAAAACTCGATAGCTGTAATGCTTCTGTGCAGAAGGAAGCCCGTGAGCCACGAAGGTAAGTTTGCAAGCAGATTCATTTCCACTTATTAGACAGCAGTCCGCTCATCGTGTTTTGTATTGCATCACTTAAAGATCGTAAACCTTTAAAATCGAGTTTAGTAAGATGTATGCTACAGTCAGCTTTGGTTAACTATTGAAGCATCGTCTTTAAGGCTCAATGTGACCGCAGTATTTGTTGAACACTGCTGGCAGCGGCGACGTCTGTGTCCGTACCATTTTATCAATGAGAGCATAAGTTCGTATCTCTCTGCTCCCGAGCCATAAAGCTCGTCTTTAATTGAAATAATGTTTAATAACTTAAAAAATACGGCGTTTTTTTAATTTCCTGAAAAATAATGGTTTTGGAGATACGGGGATCCCGCCCGACAGCGGCGAAATTGTAGATGGGACATTTGTAAAAAAAACAAAATTTCCCCCTCTGTCTGGGCCCCATCCCGCCAATCGGGCCCTAGCACGTGCCTAGTTTGCCTTTGGGTTAATCCGGCTCTGCTCCCAGGTAGTGATGTTTGGTTCTTGAACGAATCGTTCTTTTGAGCCGGTTCTCAGGAAGTAACCGGTCGAGCCGGTTCGCAAATCGAACTGAATCGAACTTTAGTTTTGGGCATAGGTTCCGGGTTGATGACGCAGGACGCACAGCCGAAATAGCACGTCGGACTCATAAAGAACCGAACGAAGTTTGTCGATGATTGGCGAGGCGAGGATTGCCGACGATTTTGACGGATGAGTTGCTGACACTGCGTGTCACCGAGGATTTGAACGAGCCTGATGCGCAAAGTTTTTTGTTTTATTAGTTTCTTGATATGCTTGTTTTATTAGAAAGCTTTAGTTATGATACGATTTATTTTGCATGCAAATCATATTGTAGTTGTTTAAGGAAGACCAATGAGTTTAGCACACAAGTTTATTTATTATTTATACTTACACATATCCGTAATTGTGCATCAGTGTCTTTTAGGAATCTTATTCAAGTTGTAGGTTTGTCAATTTTTTTTACGATTTATTAATTATTTATGATCCGCGACTTAAACTGTGACCACAAACATTACTAACTTGTGAATGCAAGGCAATAAACCACCTGCCTTCACAAAAACAACTGTTTATTTAAATGTTTTAATGTGTTGACACAAACGACTTTATTTGAATGTTTCATTGATACAATAAATGCGTATAGTAATGTCATTTCATGATGACGTCAGGAACCGGTGAATCGGCTTTTTGAACCGGTTCAATGAGCCGAACTGTCCGAAAAGAGCCGGTTCGCGAAAATGAATCGGACTTTGCATCACTACTCCCAGGCCTCCAGAGCTCAAGCCCGTAGGCAGGGGGGGTTCGGGTGGTTCGAACGAACCCCCCCTCAGTGCCTAAAGGTCCAGAAGTTAAGTTGTTTTTTCACATGATTATTGCCATCAATGTTTTAATCAATGTTTGTGATAAATATTCTGGGTTGCTGTTTTAAATTAAAATAATTATTGTAGCTGGACGCATGACCGTACCCACCATTGAGGTCCCCGATGTCCGGACCTCGTCATTTTCTGACGCTCGTCTTATTTGACTCAACGCTCAGCGCTCGTTTTGCTTCTGGCTGCACAGACCGATCGCCATGTAATGTCTTAGCACCGCGAGACCGATTCAATAGTAAATGACTCTGTATGCTTTTAAATAGATCTCACGGTAGTGTGATGTCACAGGCCAACAGGTCTGTGCTGCGCTTCATTAAGTAAGATAAAGTCAAAATTTCGACATGACCAATCAAATCAAACCAGGCAGACAGAGGTGCCACACAGAGTTAGTGAAAGTGCAAGAAAGATGTAATCCAGGGGTCTCAAACTCAAATTGGCTTGGGGCCATTTCTGAGATTGACATTTAATCAGAGGGCCGCAGAGCTATTATTTTAAGGTTAAAAAAGTACAATATTTCTGTAATTTGACTGTTAAAATTCTATTATTTAATGTATAATAAAAACAATGTTTTTTATCTTTTAAATATATATTATTTTATATAAGTAAATCGTTTCTTAACCTTCCCTTTAATAACTAAGGCCTATGAAAACAATGCACTAAACTAACAAATAAAATTTCTGTATACATTTATAAACTATTATAAAAAAATACCATCAGTAAGTGTTTGTGTTTTGATTTATTTTGGATTGTTTACAGTCATAGTATTTATTTATTATGTTCCATCTTTGTTATTCCACAGTTTTAATGAATTTGCTATTACAGGTATATGTGGAAAAACATGAATAAGTGAAAGTGATCCTAAAACTTCTGAATGGGTAGTCAATGTTACATAAGCTAGTTAAACTGAAAAAAATTATAATACTGCTAGGTGTAATTGCATAGCAAGCTAACGTTACATAATAATCTATTATACTTCATTATATATAGCAGTATACATACTTTTATCCTCTGTATGTTTCTCCTCATCTTTCCTCCTTTAATCTGGGCACTTTGATGGCAATTTCTCTTATCTGTAGTTTATGTGTTGCATTACATCTATGGCTCTGCCTCATACATGCAGTGTCTCCATGCTGTGACTTGTTGATGTGAGCCCCACCACAGCTCTTCTCTGAGCAGGCGCGGAGCTATGGGCGGGCCTAGGTGGGCCTGGGCCCGCCCAGATTGACAGCTGGCCCGCCCAATCAGAAATGTAAAAAATACTACTCTGTATAGTTAGACATGTATACTACTTAATGTGGTGTAATTTATCTATTGCATGTTATGTTAAAAACAGTAAAATTATAAGTAAGCCTGATAACTATTTAAAAACTATTAAAGCAGTTGAATGTTGCGTTATAATGAAATATTCCCGAGCAGCTTTCAGCCATGATCACTTTGAGAACTTTTTTTGCAAACAAGTAGAAAACGTATTTTGAATAACAACACGTTATAAATATGTGCTGCACGCTTTCCTCTCAATAACATAAACACACAACAAATATGACAGCGGGGTAAAAAATAGAAAGAAAACATCTGATCATAGTGATGTTGTTTGATATAGCGATAGCAGCACTATAAGTCACGCCACGTTTATTGCTACACTTTATACAATATAGCCTATTGCTTTTAAGCAACAAATAGCCTATCATAACAACCTATAAGCCTACTGTGTAATTGAGACATTAATTTAAGAAATGCATTAAAGCAGAAAGACGTAGGCTGCGGAAATATACACTCTAAAAAAACAAACGGTGCTATATAGCACCAAAACAATTGCTTTGGATCGTAACGATAGAAGAACCATTTTAGTGCCATATAGCACCGGTGAAGAACCAGTGAAGCACCAGTGAAGCACCAGTGAAGCACCAGTGTAGAACCATATAGGGGCCATATAGCACCACATATGGTTCTACATAGCACTATATGGTTCTACACAGGTGCTTCACTGGTGCTTCACTGGTGCTTCACTGGTTCTTCACCGGTGCTATATGGCACTAAAAATGGTTCTTCTATCGTTACGATCCAAAGCAACTGTTTTGGTGCTATATAGCACCGTTTGTTTTTTAGAGTGTAGTGGGTTCACTTCAATCCACACCACAGACGTTCTTGGTTTGCTTCTTATTTATTAAATCGAGGCAATTGTTTGATCAAACATTGATTAATATTAAGATACAATTTATACAAAACGAAATTCACTTTAAAGAAAGTCTTTCTACAAAACAAACCTCGCAAAATCGCTTGCCCGACGTCCATTACGGGCTATGGCGAATTCCTGTCGGCTAAAAAAAAAATTATGCGCCTTGGCCGTCGGAAAAAATATTGTAATGTGTTTGCATTCTCTCAGATTTAGTTAGGTAATTATGTTGTAAGTAATTCGGCGTCATCTTGTTAGCCATTACTATCCTCACTAACAAGTGAAACTGTCAGGAAATTAAGTGAAAGCATTCAATCCATTATTCCTTTCGTTCACGTCTGATATGCGCGCTCCTCGGCTCCGCTCTTCACGAGTAGGCTTGCTCTTGTGCTCATCAAAAAGTATATTAAATGTTTATTTATTTGTCATTTCGTTTAACCCCAGAGTCTAACATTATTCTAGCAATTCCCTTTTTCTTTATCTATTTAGTAAGTTAACTTAAATATGTGAGAACGAACATATATTTTTAGTGATTTGAAGAGAATATGATGTTAGAAGCTTCATTTTAAGCATTTAGTAACCGTATTTATTTAAACACTTTAATAGGTTATTTAAAAAAGTATAAGGTTTTTTTGGGTTCATTTATATTTCCTGTCACTGTGTGCAGGTTCTTTTTTGTAGGCTATGAGAGCCCAATATTTTTTTTTACCAAAAAGGCTTAATAAATGTCAAGTTGCATTACAATTTAAAGTATCAATAATGTCAAAAATGTGATGTGCAGTTCGGGTGTCTGTGTATGCTGTTTAAATTAGTGTTCTGAAGTTTTGACGAATTTTATAGACTTTTATAATCCATGCCCACCCATATGTCACGTTCTGCATCCGCCACTGTCTCTGAGTAACAGTTCATATTCACCCGGAAGTAACAAATCTTCTCTGGACAAACACAACAAAGTCCCGACCAGATTAACTGATTGCATGGTGACAATGATTTGATTGACGCGAGGTTCAGACGAGGAATTAAAGTCCGATCACGCATTCCGTTATCCTCGCAATCACGGAGCGTGCGCGGCTCATGGCTGCGTAGCAACGCGTGACGCCACGCCACGAAGCGCAACTTCCACTCCCGAGCACTTTAGAAAGTAAGAAACGCCTTGACTCGTTTTAACACGCATTGTTAGACGCGACATGCGAACAAACGTTTAAATTAAAAATGAAATGAATATGAAACGAAGTGAATAAAAATCTTTCTGCAGGCCAGATTATGTTATATTATTGAAAGGTGCCGCGGGCCGCAGAGAAGGGGAGGGCGGGCCGCAAATGGCCCGCGGGCCGGGAGTTTGAGACCACTGATGTAATCAAATGCTGACTATTATACAACAGTTTAATTACGAGAAATATGAAACGCAGTGATTGTCAAGGTGACAAGACAAGAAACATTACTGCAGCTGAGCCACATGGGTGTCCAAATTCAATGCGCTGCTTTAACTCCCTCCAGTAATTCACTTCATATTAATTCAGCGTGTTTATTAACGAAATTCAACGCCTTTAATTCTCGAAGATATATTTTTAATGTATAATGATTAGATTCACTGTGTTGTACTGGACTGCTGCGAAGCTTTAACTTGAAAACGCGACGCATCACGTGCGCGGTACAACGATTCATCCACCGGTAGCGCGCGTGCACAGAGTTTAAATGAGCCCACGTTCATCTTTTGGCTTAAACATTTTATTGGATTCGGTCCTAAAGCCCAACAAACAGTACCTGTTGAAGTCATTAAAGTTAATAACAAAAGATGAGAAAACCACTGTGCCTGACTATAACTTATTCATATAGTGTTGAGCTCTGCTATTTGAAGTAGTGTTTATCATGGAATTTTGATTTTCTGAACAACTTTTACTAAGAATACTGCAGTAACATGAACCCTTTTGCTTCATTAACAGACAGTAAATCAGATGTGAGAAGTTAAAAATTCAGCCTTGCGTTATGTTTACATCTTACAGTTATTATAATGCATGCAGGGCAAGAAGAATATTTATCTAATGTGGGGTAATGTGAAGTAATCATAGATTCATTTATGCTTTTTTAATAATAACAGTTTTCTTTCATAGGATATGGACCCCCTAAAGTGGCCTTGGCCAACCTATTTATAAAATTCTAGTTCCACCACTGCATTACTGATGTGGTATTTCAGCATATTAAGTGTATAATAAGTGTGTGCATATTTTGAATTAATTTAATAAACTAATTATTGATAGCCTTTAGTCAATTCACTAAAATGATCCTATTCAGTTAGCCTACTGTATGTTTACTTTACTGACACAGCTCAGTGTGCCCAGGATGGTAATATAATTATAGTGCGATTTGCCGGGGGGGATGCGTGGGATTTCCCCCTTTCTGGTCAATGTATCCCTGCCTCTGCTTAATTATTTTTATCCCCGGTGGGGATAAATTTATCCCCCCCTCAAATTAATCAGTGCTACTACACTAGTGGCGAGACGGATCACAAAACTTATCACGGATCCGTGGTTTGATTAAAGTCAATTTTGTTTTAAAATGCGCTACTTTGGCTGGCTCTGATACAGCTGCCGCGCAGCCTCTCTGTATTCACCACTCTGAAGACTTGATCAATGTCCCGCCCACGGCGCTATCTGATTGGTTACAGATCCGGTTACACCAGCTTATCAACACTTGCGAGATGGTTATGGAGCTGTGTGTCGAAACGATGAAATGCAGCATATTCAGCCGCATATTAATAAAGTGGGAATAAACATCTGATTATCTGTTTATGATGGCAAGCAGAGTTAGTGTCCCAGTCACACCACTGAGAATGGCCGAAGTTACACATGATAAATGCCGATGAGGCGTTTAGCGAGGCGCGGACGCGTCCAGTTTGCGCAATGAGAATAAGTGACTAACACATAATGCATCTGACTTTTCTATCATTTCACTGTAGCTCAGCATCGCTTTCACTGTAGCTCAGCATCGCGGTGTAAAGTTAATGTTATTACTTTAAAAGCAGCATTAAAACAGGTTCTACTGTAATGGTTTAACTTTGCAATCAATACATTGTTCATATTTATGTTTAATGTTTAACATATATATAGTTTTGCCATTCAAGATTTAATTCTTGCGTGTTTTTTCGTTGTGCATGATCACAGCTCATATGTGTGGGGAAAGATAAACTATTAGAGTAAAAATATTGTGTTAGGCTGATTCATGAGTTAATATGAAAAAAGATTTTACAATTCCTGCAAATGCAGTGATGAGTTCATGTTCTTATGATTTATTTTTATGAATTAAAATGTTTTGAAATGTGCTGTGGACAGAGACGCATTATGTCAAGAATTATAAAAAAATCGTCAATAAGCTCATAATTTGTGCTAAAATAGTATAAATGTTTAGTTTTAAAACCATTTTGAAAAGCTGGTTATATTTTTAGGTTTCTGCGCAAGTTAAGCAGACAGTGAGGTTCGGGTTTGTTCCAATCAGAGCTCGTGAGCGGAGAGAGCATTTCTGAATATTAGAAATATTTTAATTAGAAATATATAAAAAATAATAATAATATTATAATATAAATTTTTGTTTAGGTCGGACAATGATTACCAAATTTCTCTCTCATATTGCTCTTCATAACCACTGAAAACAGTCAAAAAAGTTAAAACTAGTGGTGGGTACAAAATGACTCATGACGAAATATGGTGGGTACCCACCGTCGCCGAAATCGACGCCTATGAAAACATCCCCCCCTCTGTTTTTTTCACAAATCGCACCCTGATTATTACAATGTATTCCCAATGACCAACACAAATTTTCTGCTTACTGACATGGTTTGAAATCTATAGTTATTTGATTCTTTGGTTTTCTGATGTATTAAAATTCATATATGTAGCAGAGAAATAAGATTTTTTTTCCTGGGTTGCATGCCCTAGAAAAATACATATATGGACCTCGGTATTTATAAAATCCTGCATATGGCCCTGCTCATAATTAAACACAAAAGGAGGAGAAAAACTGCAAAAAGGTCCACTTTTTGAAAAAAAAAAGAACCCCCCCTTTCAATATGCTGGCTACGGACCTGGAGCTGCACTTTTATTTAGGCCGACACGTAATAAGAGACCGCGTCAAGCCTAGGCCCGGGTATACTTTTTTTCCGCGTCCGCGTCCGGCTCGCGCGCGCACGCGTCCGCGCAGCTTTCCGAGTATAGTCCCCGCGGCTACACGCGGATGGCCGCGTTCGACACTATACGCAATTCAAATGATTTCTTATTCAAATTATTAGTCTAACAGGCTGTCAGGGCAGCACTGATTTGGCGACATTTACAGTAGGCTACATTAAATCATTAGGATAGGTGAAGAAAAGTAACTGATCCACCATTGCAAACACAGTTTAGAACAAACAATAAGACAACAAAGAACACAAATCAAACAAACATGCTCCAGGGCTTTCTGTTCTTGGAAGAAGTAAAAGTTAAAGAAGAAAAACGATAGTGTGTGTGCAAATGCTGTCTATTTCCTTTGTATAATTGTTTATAGTGGAGTGCCCTGTCTAAATATGTTCACGCGCATGCGCTCTTAAGGCCCGGGTATACTTTTTTTCCGCGTCCGCGTCCGCGTCCGGCTCGCGCGCGCACGCGTCCGCGCAGCTTTTCGAGTATAGTCCCCGCGGCTACACGCGGATGGCCGCGTTCGACACTATACGCAATTCAAATGATTTTTTATTCAAATTATTAGTCTAACAGGCTGTCAGGGCAGCACTGATTTGGCGACATTTACAGTAGGCTACATTAAATCATTAGGATAGGTGAAGAAAAGTAACTGATCCACCATTGCAAACACAGTTTAGAACAAACAATAAGACAACAAAGAACAGGAATCAAACAAACATGCTCCAGGGCTTTCTGTTCTTGGAAGAAGTAAAAGTTAAAGAAGAAAAACGATAGTGTGTGTGCAAATGCTGTCTATTTCCTTTGTATAATTGTTTATAGTGGAGTGCCCTGTCTAAATATGTTCACGCGCATGCGCTCTTAAGGCCCGGGTATACTTTTTTTCCGCGTCCGCGTCCGCGTCCGGCTCGCGCGCGCACGCGTCCGCGCAGCTTTCCGAGTATAGTCCCCGCGGCTACACGCGGATGGCCGCGTTCGACACTATGCGCAATACAAATGATTTCTTATTCAAATTATTAGTCTAACAGGCTGTCAGGGCAGCAATGATTTGGCGACATTTACAGTACATTAAAACATTAGGATAGGTGAAGAAAAGTAACTGATCCACCATTGCAAACACAGTTTAGAACAAACAACAAGACAACAGGAATCAAATAAACATGCTCCAGGGCTTTCTGTTCTTGGAAGAAGTAAAAGTTAAAGAAGAAAAACGATTGTGTGTGTGCAAATGCTGTCTATTTCCTTTGTATAATTGTTAATAGTGGAGTGCCCTGTCTAAATATTTTCACGCGCATGCGCTGTTGTACGCGGACTGTACGCGCACTGTCCGCGCGGTCTCAATTTCGGACCCTCTTGATGACGAAAATGACGTCATGCGGACGGCGCGCATACGCGGACGTCCCTAGTATACTTTCGGCTTTACGCGGACTGTACGCGCACTGTCCGCGCGGTCTCAAATTTTGGGCTGCACGCGGACGGTCCGCGCGGCCGGCCGCGGACCCTCTTGATGACGAAAATGACGTCATGGGGACGGCGCGCATACGCTTTGGTCCGCAACGCAAGCCTCCGCGGATCGCGCGCGCGTCTCACCAAACGGACGAGGCGTTTATAGTTAACGCGCTCGCCGTTGCACTATTTTTTTAACCACCAGGCGGCGACGCGAGCAATAAAGTCAAAAACAAACACAAAGAAGAGGATAGAAGAAGTCGTCCGCTGGAACAACCAGGGGGGCAGGGTTTCATATTTTATTGAAGCTTCCCTGGATGCCGCCATTGCTTAGCGAACACCCATCTGCTGTTAGCATCCCATTGACTCCCATTCATTTTGGTGTCACTTTGACAGCGAATAACTTTACATCTGAAGCGTTTAAAGACTCCATTTGTCCATTAATTATTTCTAAAGAAACACGAAAATGTATAAAAGGCTCCATTACCATGTATCTTACGTTATGGCCCAGTAGAAGCAGTTTTTGTAAAAATAGGCTAACGATTGCGTCATAACCACGCGACTCTCTGTCGCACAGTAGAGAAATTACCGTATGGACTGGGAGAGAAGCTCACAGCCAATCTTTTACTGACTATGAGGCAATCGGGTGGACGTGAAGGCATAAAGTCAAGGGAGATTATTAATCAGAATACTACAAGATTCAGTAGGTGATTCAGATTTCTCGTGGCACGGCTATTAGAAGACTTACTATTGTCAGACAGGTTGCTCACGTGACATCGACGTCATTAAGCTCAGTTTGAGTCTGCGCAGTACGCTCGACACCCAGGAAGTGCGTGCTTCTAATTGACTTCACTTGTCTCCGTTGAATCCAATGGGGTCGCTGTGTCCATTTCTTTTACTGTCTATGGGAACAACCCTAGTGCTTTTAACCATAGATATGTATAAAGGCTAGATGGCTCAAGGCGGAGTCCCTAACGGCATCGCCTGGCGGCCATCTTACCGCAGGGCGCTCGCTCACTCGTAGCATTGAGTTTAATGGTGCAGGTACTTTTAAATGACCATGACTTGCTCAGTTTTCTACCGATTTTCAGGCGGTTTGGTTTTTTACAAACATTATTAACGTAGCTATAATTCTGGATGCTTTAACATGTTTCATGATTTTTTTAATTTTTTTAGTATAGGTATGCAGTGTCATAGGTACATCTTTGACGTTTATAACAAACCAAACCGTTTGAAAATCGGTTGAAAATTGAGCAAAATATAGTTATTTCAGCAATACATGCACAATAGACTTCAATGTTATAACTGGACGAGCGGTCCTGTCCTAAGATGGCCGCCGTGTGACGTCGTCGGGTCCCATTGGCTCTCAGCGCCGGTAAGCCATCTAGCCTTTATACATATCTATCTTTTAACATTAGAGTTTGATATATATAAATATCAGAACATGAATAAAACAACAATCTTTTAAATATGTCTTTATTAAACATTATCATTTCATTAACGTTTTTACTAAACAAACAGTACAGACATCTTAAGGTTTATATTTTATTCCTCATCCAGTGGTTCATTCAATACAAATATAAGCCAAACATTCTGATTCATGTAAAATAATTCGTGTTTTAAACTGCAAAGTTTCCATACTTTACTTCCAGAGTGTCAGATAAATATATACATTGTTTTGCTTGGATTTATCAAAGAGATACGTCACAGGCTTGCCTGCTCGGACAGAATCGCCTCGAGTTCGGTCATTTTCGGATGCGGAGCCGCGCGCAAATGCCGTGCACAGCGCCACGCGAAATGGGGTCTCGCGCACCCAACGCGCGCGACCGCCCACTCCGCGTTGACGTCATTTTTGCCGCGCGCACCAACGCGCTCTTGCGGACGCGGCGACTATAAACTTTATAGGCTACACCTCCGTCGCGTCACCGAGCACAACACCACCGAGAAGAACGAGGGGGACGAAAAAAAAACGAGGGGGACGAATACAGCCGATACATTTCTATCGAAAGGATCCGAGGTGTGGGCGAAACATAACGAAGTATGCACGAAGATATACGAACATCTACGACCAGAGTCGAATTCAGACGAACTCCCGCATACCTACCTAACCGCACTGCGCATGCGTCAAGTACTTGCTATATGGGTATTTTCATATAAATAAAATTATGTCGATCTGTGTTTCAATTAAAAGCGTTCTAAATGTCCATCCCGTAGGAGTAAAACTGCAGTACCGCATACACCACTTGGGTGTTACTTGTCACGATTGGGAAACGTAATTGTGACGCCACGGACTTCCACCAATCACTGGTAAAAAAACAGCTGCAGTAACGCACAAATTTTCCGCCTACTTGCCGAGAACCAGGAAATAATCATGATATTTTGATAGGCGTCTCTCGGTTGATTTTAGTCTTGACGACACAATATTTTTTTCCTCAACGTTTGTGCTCAGGGAAGATTGTTGCAGTTATGGCTTCGTTATTCAAGAAAAAGACTGTTGATGGTAAGTTTTCTACCGCTCTGGGGATTGTTTTGTCAAAACTGCTCAGCAACAAACGTCATTCATCAGATGGTTGCGATTGCTGTCGATTTTAATTATCAAATTTAATTTGTTTTGGGGTCTTTTTTTGTTTAACACAGAAGTGACTGGAGTTCATCACAAACTAAATTTAAGATACATTATAGGTACTTTATTTGCTTTAATGTGTGAAACTTCCACAGTAAACACTTCATCTGATCTAATGCCAGGGAAACGGTATTTATGAGCATGGGATTAAAGCTGGTCTACGAGGACTATTGTAATGGTTTTATAAACTCATCAGGCCATTGCTGTAACGTTAACGAATCAGAGACATTTTTTAGCAGTAGTTCTTGTACGTTAATTTGTTAAAACTGACTTTTTAGAATAATTAAATGCTGATCGAGAACTTATTTTCTAATACTTTCAGATGTTATTAAAGAACAAAACAAAGAGTTGCGCGGAACCCAAAGACAGATAACACGAGACCGAACAGCACTGGAAAAACAGGAAAAACAATTGGTGAGATACTACACCCATCACTGTGACGTGCCCATGATGCTAAAAGTTTCCCTTTCTCACCACTGAGGTCTGTGAGATCACGGTTATGTCATGAATGCCACAGAGTGCATATTTACTGTGTCAGTGGACTATGACTAACTGCAATTATCTCATGATTGTGTAAAGGTTAAGAACCATCTGTAATATTGTGGCAATATGTTATTACATTTTCCCATGAAATACTTATTTGGCTTTATACTCCAATAACAATGATTTAAAACATTTCTCAATAGAAATATGATCATATTAGGTAGATAGACAGGTAAATTCTTAATTGTCCAGACTTGGAAAATTTGTCAAGAATCATATTTTCCAGGAGAAATGTGTAAAACAATTATAATTTAATGCAATCTTCTGCGATTTATTCTTATAACAGGAGATGGAGATAAAGAAAATGGCCAAGACGGGGAACAGAGATGCCTGTAAGGTTTTAGCCAAGCAGCTTGTACAAGTGAGAAAACAGAAAACTCGTACATATGCGGTCAGCTCTAAGGTTACCTCCATGTCCACACAAACCAAGCTAATGAACTCCCAGATGAAAATGGCTGGGGCTATGGCCAAAACCACCAAAGTATGTGCACTATTTATGTAATATGTATTCATATTTAGAACTATTTATTGATCTGTGACTGCATAACAAGCACGTGTAGCATATTCATACCCCATCAGTTTTATGCGTAATTGCATAACTTCATAAATCAACATTCAAACAGACAATGCAAGCTGTCAATAAGAAGATGGATCCACAGAAGACTATGCAGACCCTGCAGAACTTCCAGAAGGAGACAGCAAAGATGGACATGACAGAAGAGATGAGTAAGAGGAAGTTTAGTTGATTTATTTATTTTTGGTTGTTGGAGTAGGTTTACATTAAAGGTGCAATTTGTAAGATATTTGCAGTTAAATGTCCAAAAACTACTAGGCCGGTGTTATATATTTTGTCCAGCTGATTACTATCAATATCTGTAATGTTTTCAACTACTTGTAAATCGTGAGAAAATTTCCATTCAAAATATTGTTACGGGGCAGTGCAGTCTCATGTCAATGACGTTAATATCCATGTGACCCTTTGTCACCGCCTTTACTGACGTAAACCACATGACAACACTGGTCGAGTTCGAAAAAATAAAATGGCGGCCAAGGAAGCGACTGGAGCACAAATTTAGTGTAAATAAACGTATATTTTTACTTTTTACACATTTTAATTGCATTTCTAGCAAGAAATTAGTATTGTAGTTTTCAAATATGTGATTAGTTATCACAAAGGCGCTCTCTGTTCATATTTCAAACACGCTGCCTTTGAAGTGCGTCGGAAAGCCTTTCTCTGAGTTGCCTTCAGGCCTCCGAGTCCTAAGTCATTTCCTCATGAGCCAGCGAGGCAACAAGTCCTCACTGCCTTGAGTTTTCGGACGCAGCCAGTGTCGTGGACAAATGCGGAACTATGCGATAGCGCCTGTCGGGCTACGCGCTTGCTTATGAACTTATGGATAACTCTTTACCGTCTGCCGCTGGTTGTGTCAGCTCCTGGTAGCGTACGGGCCAACCAAACGACCCAAGAAGAGTTTGGAACAAAACGAGAGAGGATCAATTTGTTGTTGCATTATCTGGATGGAGAGAGCTTCACGACAACATTTAACTAGACCGAGATTCTGATCCTGCTTGTGTTTTACGCGATGGGTGAGTTGATTTGATTCGTAACCCTTCAAAAAACGTATGCTATTATATTGATCACAACATTAGTGTGTAGATTGTAATCAGCGCATCTTCCCGCGGACGATATGCACATTAAAGGTATTGTACAGCAATATAAATGGTCATTTTAAGACACTTCACAATAAGATTTGTACTGTCAATACATTATGTGAAAAATCATTGTAGATTGTAAGTTGAAAACTTAATTTTGTGCTGTTAACCATCGAATTTGGACTAATACTGTAATATCTATGACTGAAAATTTTGTTTTGAACATCACATATAAACTTACATAATGAAATAAACGATGTCATCAAACGCAACATTTATAAGACTTGATTACCTTAGCCATCAACGTGATTTCTCGTTCTCGTCTGATTGATGGCCATCAGTGGTTGAGTAAAGACTACAAATCCCACAATTCCACGCTGCTTCAGAGCGTCAGTAAACAACATCATTGTTATTGTTTGATCTGGCGCCATCTAGCGGCGCAAATAATACAAACTGCATCTTTAAAATGTGATGGGGAAAACCTACAGTTATTTTTGCCAGAGTTGATGTCAAAATTACCTGATGATGAATTGTGGTCAGCGCCCTTATTTAACCTTAGTCAGTATTTATTCCTGTGTTTTCATCTGTTCACAGTGAACGACACTCTGGATGAAATCTTTGAGGGTTCTGATGACGAGGAAGAATCTCAGGACATTGTGAACCAGGTGTTAGATGAAATTGGAATTGAGATCTCAGGAAAGGTAAAAAAAAGCTTATTTGGCCATTTTGTTTGCGTAAAATCATCCTGCCTACACAGTGGACTGTTACTGATCTATTTGGTTGTAGGTAAAAGTAATTCTACATTTTAGATGAACCTGGGTGCTGGTGAGCCACTAAAGCTACATGACCTTTTAGTCCACATTTAACAGCTGACAACTGTGATGTGTGTGCCAAATTTTAAGTTAAAGGAACACGCCCACATTTTGGGAATTTAGCTTATTCACCGTATCCCCCAGAGTTAGATAAGTCCATACATACCTCTCTCATCTCCGTGCGTGCTGTAACTCTGTCTGACGCAGCCCCCGCTAGCTTAGCTTAGCACAAAGACTGGAAGTGGGTGGCTTTAGCTAGCATACTGCTCCCAATAAGTGACAAAATAACGCGATCATTTTCCTATTTATGTGTTGTGATTTGTATAGTCAAACCGTGTACAACTAACAAGGTGATATGAGACACAGCGATCTTTTAACAGTATACATACTGAGAACTATATTCTCTGAAGACGAAGCACTGCCGCATGGGCGGAGTGATTTGCACAATTCTGACCGAACTCTCTGCTCCTCACCAGGGGCTTCTCGTGTGCTGCGAGCAGATCACTCCGCCCATGCGGCAGTGCTTCGTCTTCAGAGAATATAGTTCTCAGTATGTATACTGTTAAAAGATCGCTGTGTCTCATATCACCTTGTTATTTGTACACGGTTTGACTATACAAATCACAACACATAAATAGGAAAATGATCACGTTATTTTGTCACTTATTGGGAGCAGTATGCTAGCTAAAGCCACCCACTTCCAGTCTTTGTGCTAAGCTAAGCTAGCGGGGGCTGCATCAGACAGAGTTACAGCACGCACGGAGATGAGAGAGGTATGTATGGACTTATCTAACTCTGGGGGATATGGTGAATAAGCTAAATTCCCAAAATGTGGGCGTGTTCCTTTAATCTAAGCACGCCAAAGAGCCTGAAATAAAAGTAAACTTTGACGTGATGCCATGGCAACAGCGTTCGAGATATGAAAAATCTGTGTGCAATTTAGCAAGTTCAATATCTTGGCAATCTGTTCACTAAGTTTGGTGATCACATGAGTCCAATAGGAGGATTATTTAACCGCATACAACTGTAAGCCTTAAATATGTTTAAAAATAAAAGTAAAGTTTGATGCAGTGCCATGGCAACAGCGTTCGAGAAATATAAAAAAAACTTTGCAATTTAGCAAGCATGTCTCACCATCATGTTGTCCAAGTATGGTGTCAATCGCATGAATCCCCTAGGAGGAGAATTTAAAAGTTTAGCGCATACAACTGTCAAAATATCCACCATTATGACTGACACACTTCTTGGCGCCTGTTGGTGGCGCTATGACTCACAGTAGCGTAGCCAGATCAATGTGATTGGACTCATTTGCCAAAAATACACACCTCCTTTAATCGCAATCAGACATAACCTTGCCATGGCAACAGCATTGGAGATATCAAAAAGCATCTCCAGTCTTGACATCATGTTGATTTTAGTGCTGTGCGCAGTGCTCAGGGCATAATTACTTTCTGCGACTTAAGTTCAAATACCAGCTTAGCGTATTTCAATTGTATTAATGTCAAACCTTTGTAAAGTAGTGTAGCCTTTTATGTTCAAGTCTAATTCCTAATTTAATTTTACCTGATGTCATTTTCCTTTTGTCCATGAGATTTTATCTGCATGAAAATGTATATAACGTTCAATAACTTAGTCATTTTATTTACATCTGATATAGATCGAAGTGATGAAAAATGTACACATTGACCCGAGAAGCAATTTCCCACAACAACTCTTTTCTTTAAAATACATGCTTGTAGTTGCTGTACACTTGCAGCAGTACTTTCAGTTTTAGTAATGAAAAGTATCCGGACCTCTTTGTCACGTGCTGAATCATAATATTGGAGCTCTATTGATGATAGCTTTCCATAGTGGTTTTGCACATGCTTAAATCAGAGTCAATCTACTTGGAGTTGATTGAGCTACTCGTTTCAATTGGTAGGACAATTCTAATGGCCCATAAACTTTGGAAGTTCCCAGCCATGGCCTGTGCCGCATGCATATAACCCCCTTAGCTGGGCCCTCTCTCACTCGCTCTGCCCGTCTTTACTGCGAGTGTTTAAAGGGACACTTCACCCATTTGCATTAAGCTTTGTATTGTTAGAACCCCAGTCATGTTTTTGAATGGTCGTGTATCATTTCCTCAGTTGCCGCTGAGACAGGAGAAATATAGATTTCAGTGTTGCACTTCCTTCTTTCAATGATGTAAAAATCATAATTTTGCATCATTGAAAGAAGGAAGTACAATATCTTTGTTGAGGGCGTGAGACTACAAACACCCCTTTTCTTGTTCAAATAGGCACCAATTTCTAAATGTATGTTACATTTCGACTACAAATATGATGCACTTTCAATAAAGATTTATGTTTCTACGGGTGAAATGCTCCTTTAAGCGCGGTCTCGCCAAGCGGAGTGAACTTCAGAATAGAAAGGTGTGTGCGTGTGTGTGTTTGTGTGTATATTTACTGCTATTTGCTATGACATCTAAACATGTGCAGGTTTTTTACTATAAATGCCATTTACATAACGTTAATGTGACACTGGAGCAATACAATACAGATTTACATTCCCTGTTTTGTGTTATGGTTCTGACACGAAGTCAGACCTTATAAGCTGTTTTAATTAACATAGCCTGTATAAGATAATTAATCTAGAAATTCTATCAGTTACACACCCCAATGTTTTGTAACACAATATTCCAAGGAAGTATTTGTATGCATCCGAAAATCGAGATGATTGTGATGAGACAGAAACGCAATGAAAGCTAAACTAGTGCAGTTATGTATAAGCTTTTTACCTTGCAACAGCTTTAATAAATCAATGGAAATGTATGCTATAATCTGGTATATCTTATCCAGCTTATAGCTGTCCTCTTCATTTTAGAATCCCGTTTCAATGATCTGTTGTTATTGTTGCTTTACTGAAGCTAGTGTATGAAACCTGTTATTCACCTTATGAATAATGATAATTATGCATGTACAAGCTATACAAGCTTTGGTCAAACATTTCTTAACACAATCTTATTTATGGCAGAAGGTAAATTTCTAGAAAAGTTTTTGCCATTTTAAATGTTACAATTTTATTGGTGTGTGTAACAGCTCAAGTATACAGTATGTCACTGAGACTCTGCCTGTGAAAACTAAAGTCTCAGTCTTATTGTGAGATAATTAGCTTAGTTTGATTTAGTATAGATAGAATTAGTTTGATTTCAAGCATTCATTTCTACTATGATTTCAATTGCTGACATGACATTACTCAGTTAATATTGAACATATCAAGTTTATATTTTCACAGAATGTTCTTTACATTATTTTGTAATTTTTGTGATTTTATGTAGCAAACAGTAAACCACAAATAAATCTTTTAAGTTATTTGGTACAATTTATCATTATAATTAACTTCATTATTTCCTGTATTTTGTATCACCATAGTCCCTAAACGTATGTAAATGCAGAGAATAGGATTCAAGTCGGAAAAAAAATCCCCATTTTGTGCCCTCCCCACTCCTCAAACCAAAGTTACATCCTTGTCTCTAACCAAAAACTCAAGAGTTTTCCATCTCGGAGTAAGTCAACTCAGAGTTCAAGTTTTAACTCAAAGTTGTTTGAACCTCCTTACTGAAACGGGCCCCAGAGCTGTCCTTTACATTATATTTTGATCCAACATAGGTTCCTTGTTTTCTTTCCAGATGGCTCGTGCCCCTGCAGCTAACCGAAGGAACCCAACTACCTCCACATCCAAAGCAGATGAGATATCAGATGAAGATATTGAGAGACAGCTCAAAGCTCTTGGAGTGGACTAATACTGATGCACATATACAAACACCTAGTTATTACCTGGCAACAGCAAGTGAATGAAACACACTCCACTTATATACACACACACACACACACACACACACACACGCGCGCAGATAAACAGACAGTCCAATATCTTACATTCAGAGTCACGTACCTGCCTACTCTGGGATAAAGTGCCACAGATGGCAAATGCAATTGTTTTGTTTTTTATTTATTTATGACAATCGAAGATGACTATCATAGAGTGCATTTACCTGCACAGAATAATCAGATAACTATAAAAAATCTGCTTATTATAGAAAAGTGTTTTTGTGTGTTTACATGCAAATCAATAAACCGGCTGTGCAGACAACTGCGTTTACATGGGACTTTGAGATTTGTCAGGTTTCTCGCAGGCAGTGACGTCACCGCCTACAGTGATAGTCTTTAACAAGCCGACGGCATATCTGTCTTAAAATATACCCTTGTGTCTCTTCACGTGTCTGCAGAACGAGAAATGTAACAATGTAACATTAGCTTTTATTTTCACATTTTATCTTCCAACTGCTTGAGTCGAGCGGAGACTTTTATGCGTTACTTTGCGCTGACGTTTATCTTTCACACGCGGAGACATGCGCACATGAACAAAACTACGAGAAAGCCGGTTGAGGTGTTTACATGCCACGCAAAATCAGGGTAATGAGCAAAAAACTATCCCTGCCAATAGTTTTTTGCTTACGCCGTTTATGGGCTTTCACCGATAAAAGAAAGCGCTTGGGTTGCTCACGTGACCCCGGTTCCCTGAAATAACGGGAACGAGCATTGCGTCAGTTAGCTGACGCAATGGGGGAAACTCCTGTTTGCTCCGCGTTTGAAGCCTATTGGTGGATGTCTGTGAAAAATACAGACCAATGACGTTTGGGCCCGCGCGCGGGATGGCACACGTCCTTATATAAGCGCGGGGTCAAGCGTAAAGAGCTCATTATTATTCGACTGAAGCGGGCAGCCGAATAACACTCGCTGCGTAGACGTTTGTTATTTCAGGGAACCGGGGTCACGTGAGTAACCTAAGCGTTCCCTTGTAGTGCGGTTCACTTCGCGTTGCGTCGGTTGGCTGACGCTATGGGGGAACGTAATCCCATCACGCCGTGCATACACAACGTACTGAAGTTCCTTACCGGAGAGACACTGCGTGTGGCCCTATATCCAGCATATTCACAGCTTAAAGCAAAGTGTAAGCACCATACAAAATGTTAACGTGCATACGGTGGGGTTTTAAACGGACAGGGAGCACATAACATAGCACAAGGCCGCGAGATCACCGAGCGTGCCGCGGGTGTCCGAGATTAAGTAAATTCAGAGTCACGTTGGTGAGCTCGCTGAGCGCACCGTGGTGTACACGTAAAACGCATGAGCGTGCATTATTAAGCCGAGAGAACCTGCGCTCGGTGTCTCGCGTCTAAGCTGTACAATCTGGCAAACGTAGACGGCGAAGACCAGCCGGCCGTGTTGCAGATATCAAATATAGATACCCCTGTAGACCAAGTCCATGATGAAGCCAAACTCGCGCAGAGTGGGCTCTAACATATAGGGCATAGCTCATAAAAGCGTGAGCCAGTGCGATGGCTTCAACGATCCATCTAAATAGCCACTATTAGCAACAGGCATACGTAGTGAGTGATCTGCGACTCTCACGAACGGCCGATCTGACTATAATATGCGGCAGAACGGTTTGTAGCGTGGGATTATACAGATACCACAATAGTGTGAACCCAGGTGAGCCCTCGAGCGCATTGGGATGCATATAGGTAGTATTATAGTGCACAGATCGGTGAGCTTTCCAAGCGCGCCATAAATGTGTACTGACAATAAATTGCACGGGCACAGGTGAACACTTGAGTACATCGTGAATGCATATAGATGAATCAGAGTGTTATAATGCACAGGCCGGCAAGATTTTCGAGCATGCCGTCATGTGTTCTGATAATAAATTGTGCGCACACGGGTGAACCCTTCAGTGCACCGTGAATGCGTATAGATAAATCAGTGCACAGAACGCGCCATGTACAGATATGATTGATGAACGTAACGGTGGGTACCCAGCGCACCGTGAACGCACACAGATGATCAACAATGTATGTGTCACAAAGGATAACACAGCCGTGTATACAGGTGAGCTTCTCTAAGCGCGCGGTGGACGCATATAATTAAAAACCATATCGTGCATACAGGTGAGCTTACGGGCGCACCTTTAATGCAACAAACCCCAGTAGTGCGCGAGGCAGGGATGTCGAAGCTGTAAAATTGACAACGTGGACGGCGGGGACCAGCCGGCCGTGTCACAAATGTCAAATGAGAAACCTCTAAGACCATGCCCAAGGTAAAGCTAATCCATACATGGAGTAGATTAACCATGAGTGAGCATGGGAGGTGATAACTTCAACAATCCATAAATAACCTGTATTGACAGGTGCGCTAGAGAGTGAACTGTGACGCAGATGAACAGCTGATCGTCTGATGTACGTCAGACGTATCTGTCATACAGGACCTTGGACAGTTCCAGAGCGCTGTGCCTCGGGCACCGTCCGCATCTGTGAAATGACAGGCTTATGAATAAAGTGAATGGCCAGCCGTAAAAGCGTGGTACGCTGTTACCGCCGCCGTCAGCATCTGAGAGATGACAGGCTTGTGAATTAAACGAATGGTCGGTCGTAAAAGCGTGGTTCGCTGTTATCGGTGCCACATAGATATAGCATAGGGGGAGAGAGCCGCCGTGCACGAGCCTCTGTAGTGAGGAGAAAACCGTTCCACACCACAATTCATGGGGGTTTAGACTTTTCGCTTGTCACCGGACAGAAATAGATCAGACTTTGCATAAGGTCGCCTCGCGAGAGGGGTCCTAGTAGCTCGTGTCGACGTGTCATAAGGCACGTAGGTCATGTCTCATGGATGCAATTTCCATATGCCCGTCGTAACGGGTTAATATGTCTGCACCTTGGTGGTTTAAGCACGAGATGCGTATCACTCTGATTGAACATAGCTTATAAAGCGATGCAATGAGTTTATAAGGAGATGACCTGTCAGCTTGTACGCTTAGGTTGCGAGATCTCAACCTGACTCGGTGAATAATGAAAACCACCGTAGTTCGCTCGACCGCGTTATTACAATAACAATAATAATAACAATTTAGTGCTGCAGTGCTTGAATCATCCCCTTAAATGGACTGTATGTACAGTACAAGGTGATTGATATGAGACAAACGTGCGTTTCACGCACCGTAGGCTGATTGGCGTCGCAAGGGGTGTCTAATTCCGCAGCAGATGCTGGGCGAGCTCGTAACGATAGCACTATGCTATGCTGCGAAGACCAGAGCTCGGCCGTTCAGGTGCACGAGCCTCAGTAGTGGCGGTGACTAGAGCGGCTCTCAGAGCAGAGCAGTATGTCTAGTTGGTTTAATGTCTATCTATCTTAGTTCTACGGCTCCCCCGCTTGTTCATCTCAACAAGAGAGGGCGGTGCCAGACCGGTGACGGGCTCGGAGGAAATTCATAGCAGAGAAGCTCACTCGAGCCGCTGTGCTGGACGCTATTACAACAGCGCCTGCTCTTTTAGCTTATAGCTTTATATTAAAAATATTGATCCTACCGGGCGGCCGCAGGGGAGACCTCGTCAGGCATGTGTCCGCTGCACAGGGCTCGTACCACGGCAAGCGAAGGCTATATTCGGTTCTCAGCCGGAAAGCGGCAGGGGAAGACGCTAGACCTGGATTCTGCTATCTTCGGTTCTCAGCCGGAAAACGGCAGGGGAAGACGCTAGGCCTGGACTCTGCTGCAGGGCTTGTGTCGACGGCGAGGAAAGGCTTCTTCTTCGGAGCAGCGAGAGGTTCACGCTGAAGGAGAAAATTAATGAGCTCTTTAAACTTGACCCCGCGCTTATAAGGATGTGTGCCATCCCGCGCGTGGGCTCAAATGTCATTGGTCTCTATTTTTTACAGACGTTTGCCGGTGGGCTTCAATCGCGGAGTAAACAGGAGTATCCCCCATGGCGTCAGCTGGCTGGCGCGGTGCGAAGTGAACCGTATTGAAAGGGAATTGTTTTGCGCATTTACATGACCTCACACATTATCAGTTTATTAAGCATAATCGGCGTAAGAAGTGCATGTAAACGCACTCGTTGATTTTTGATTGATTGTTGATTGACACTTTTCATAAGAGCCATGGTTTTATCTGGCTTAAGTCATTTTAGAAAGGCAAAAATTAAAAGGTATTTTTGGGGACTTGGTGTAAAGAATATAATGCCTTTATCTACACCGTTGTAGACTCCAACTTCAGTCAACAACAGAGAAAATCAACCTACTCATATTGTTGTAAACAAGGTTGACAGGAGAATTCGACCTCTCCAAACATACACGACACAGGGCTGTCTCTCTGGTCCTGTCACATTTGTCTAGTCTTTATTCAACTCCCCCACATATTGCGATGCATGACCAGACACTGTGTGAGCGAAACTTTTTGCTTTCCACATTTGCCCTGTTTGTGATTTGTAAGTGATTAAATTTGTCTTGTAGGCAAATTTTTTTTGCCTGGATATTTTGAGTGTGCATAGTTAATTCAGTCGATCTTCAGGGCAATGCCATATGCAAAGATCTGTTTGAGAATATTTTTACTTGTGTTATATCTGAAGACAAACACTTTCCACATTCTGTGTTTTTGAAGCTTTGATTGTGTTTACTGTGCGCAATGTGTTTGTTTCAAATGTAAAAAAAACACTGTATTTTTCACACAATTTACTTATCTGTATTGCACTGTTTTAACTGTCCTCAAAACGGGCTGATGTCTTCCTTGTTCTATGAAGTCCCTCCTTCAGAAATGCATAACGAGTTCTGGGGCTTCATTTATAAAATGCTGCGTAAAAACCATCCTACATTTGATCATAAGATCATTTAACAAAAATGCATACCTGTGATTCATAAACCGAACGTACGCGCAGAAAACGCGCGTACCCCTTTCAACCTATAAATCGCAAATGAACTTGAACTTGTGCCTGCAGTTTCAGATCTCCGCCTTTAAACGATGCGTAATTAATGTCAGACATATAAAAGAGCGCTTGTCAATGTTTAAACCCAATTTCAAACAGCAAGAATGGCTTATGTTTCCAAAAACCTGCAGCAATCAGACAAGCAAAAATTTTATATTTATAAAAATTGTCTTTGACGTGAAAAAGTGCTTAGCGCCACGTCAGTGTCTGAGCAGACGTACGCACTTTTTCACGTCAAAGACAATTTTTATAAATATGGACTTTGTTTTGGATTTTTGCCCACGTACACTTTACGATCAAATCTGTGCCTACGCACGCTTTATAAATGAGCCCCCAGATTGTGTAACCTAGTCTATCTGTGTTCCGTACACTTTTGGGCTTTTCCGGAAGCTTTCGACTACTCCTCGAAGCAACCTGCTCAAAATAAACATGTTTGTGTGCACATTCCCTGGGGGAATGCCTATTGTATGAGTCACACTTTGATTGATGTCTTTTGGACCACCTGTGTACGGAAGATAAGGGAAAACAATGTTCCGTACATGCTAACAATGATGTTCCGTACAGAGCGCAAAACTTGATTTCAGCTGTGAAAATGGACATTAAAGATGAACTAATGTTTTATTTTACTTGATTGTGATTAGGGATGTGCATTTATGTAATTTTTTCATTTCGATTAATCCATAGGTCAGAAGAACGAATACTCGATTAACTGGGGGCGGGGCAATCAAAAGGGGAGGGTCGTACACGTCATGGTGAAAATGAAAATATTTTTATTAAAAACTTTTTTATTAATTAAAAATATATATATTAATTTTGAAGAAACCATGACAGAACAATAAACACACAGCCTACTAGATTATTAATGAATTAAATGTTTTTAACAAAAATAGCTGCGTGATGAAGTGAAACTAAAGGGTTAAACACAAACCGAAGCAAGCGCTTTCTATATGACGCATTCTACGTAATATTAAGCCTTTATTCAACATAAATGTACAATGTGCATCTATCTGCATAAAATTCAAGACAACTAAGTTTTCAACTAAGTTATGTACAGAAAGTTTAACTCCCTTTGTGGATGTGCATCATAAACATCGCGCTTTTAAACACGTCCAGTCAAAGCACAAGCTTCATAACATTAACCAGCTTTAAGTCTTTTGCTTACATTTTAGCGATTAGCTGTGTCGTGTCGTCCCCTTACCTGTTCTCAGTCAAGATGTAATGTTAATCCTCGTATGGCTCTCTGGTATCTCTTGACATTTGATGTTTAAATATGAGATGATAACCCATTGAACTTTTGACGGCGCTGTACATTGACTGTATTTCCGAAAATCACGGCATCTTTTAAAACCTATAGTGTCTGATGTGAGGTGTGGCCGGCTTCACGGGATCGGCGGGCTGGCGCGGATCGGAGGGTTGCTGCAGGTGCGCGCCGGAATTATCTGTTTGTTTTTAAATCATGCATGGTAATGTTACTGATGTCATACGCCGGTCTGCGTAGCTTGACACGACGTCAAACACGCATCTCCAGACCCAGTCTTACTACCACATGCGTGTGGAACGCTAACCAGACATCCAAATGCCACCATATCCATAATAAATAACCAAATAAACCCACATGATCATCGTTTTCATGATCGATCATCAATGCCACGTTTGAGTACTCGAGCAATCGAGTACTCGTGCCCATCCCTAATTGTGATGTTTTTTTAATTTGGTAAAGCATGATGAAAGTTAAGTTAAACATAATCACTGCATACAGGATGGTGCGGACAGATGCTTAAATCAGAGTCAATCTACTTAGAGTGGATTGAGCTACTCGTTTCAATTGTTAGGACAATTCTAATGACCCATAAACTTTTGAAATTCCCAGCCATGGACTGTGCCGCATGTGTATCCCCCTTAGCTGAGGCTCTCTCACTCGCTCCATCTGTCTTTACTGTGAGTGTTTAGCGCGGTCTTACAGAGCGGAGTGAACTTCAGAAGAGAAAGGTGTGTAAGTGTGGGTGTTTATTTACTGCTATTTGCAATTCCCATTTCAAATATTTTTTTCAACAAAAGGTAATATATTTAACATAATATTTTATAAAGGCGTAAATACAATATGAAGCATAAACTAAACCGAAATCCACATTTTTGCTGCCCGACTTTCCTTCCTTCCGAAGCTACAGTCTGTTAGCATTAGCTTGCCACCACTGGCCGTTTTCAAACAAAGGGGGCGCACTCTGCAGACTTAGTGAATAATCACCAAAACAGTTTGCAGGAGGTTCTTTCCTGGTCTTGGATGAAAGATGGGGAAATGAGGATGACACAGATATTTTGTGTGTGACCTCAAAGTATAGAGTTATTGGCAGTTAAAGGTCGTCTGTACGAAACATCGTTGTGTACGGAACATAGTTGGTCTACGTTAGTTTGTTTAGTGTGTTGTGATTCGACAGCAGTTTAGCTTGCCGTTAGCTAAGTAGTTGGGCTGTAGTCCAAACCGGCCGTTCACTGTAGGCTTTGAAAGGCGAATTCTGTTAAAGAAAATTTATTGCATGGCAGTGAACTTTGAGCTTTATCATTTTACAAGTATTAGGGGAGAGCGGGTTAAGTTGTCACACGGGTAAGTTGTCACACTGTTAATAACTCCAACACTAGAGGCTCTATCTCAAAAATCAAATAGCCACTTTATGTGACTTCTTCTTCTATAGTGAACTTCCTGTTCACATGTGGTCAAGATCACTGTAATCTGAGGTTAGCACAATTTTCTTATTTTTCTGCTTAAAAAGTAAAAAAAAATCACTTTACATTTTATGCAATACAACTTTGTTAGGTGTGAATGTTTAAAATGATTATTTTGCACAAAATAGAGGAGACCGTAAAGTGTCTTTTGATACTTTAGCTAAAGTGATATGATAAGCTAAACTTGAGATTTAGACAACATTAGCACACAAGTAAGTATGGGGCAAGTTGTCTCAATGACTTTGGGGCAAGTCGTCACATCTGACAACTTGCCCCTGTACAAACAAACACATCGAACATGCTCAGAAAACATGATATAGAAAAGAATAAGCCTCAATCTAGCAAAAAGCTGTTTCAAAAGAAAGGGAAGCAGAAATCTGGACCTATGAAAAACAAGGCAGCTAAAAGAAGAAAAATCATGCAAGAGTCATCATCAGATGATGAAGAGTGCTTCTGCCTCGTCTGTGTAGAGCCATTTTCAAAGAGTCGTCCAAAGGAGACCTGGGTAAAATGTGTAAAATGCAACAATTGGGCCCAGGATGCTTGCACCTCAGGCCAGGCAATTTATGTGTGTCAGAATTGTGATTCTGGAGATGAGTCCTATTAGTCATACAGGGCATCTGTTTTGTTCAGAGGTTAAACATGTTAAGTTAAGCAAGTTATCTGCAGCGTTCCATTCAGTTATCTGGTTTTATGTGAAAGCCATAGAACATTTGAACCAAAGTTCAAAGTAAAGTGGTCTTGCCACTTAATTGAAATGTGCATTATTTGGATTGAAATAATTGTTTTTCCAGATTCTCCAGGCACGGATGTTTATATTTCCAGTTTGGTTTGAGTTTAAAAATTAAAATCAATATTCACAATTAAGTAGTTGTGTTCTTATTTTTAGATAATCTAGTGTGACAACTTACCCGCCCTAGTGTGACAACTTACCCTCCGATGGGGCAAATTGTCACAAGTGCACAGTCACTATTCAACAGTCTACAACTCTGTAATGAGATAAGATATAAAGATGTTATGAATGCAACATATGTGCCCAAGACTTCCTTCTTTCATTTGGTATGAGATTTATACCATTTTGATGTATGGTGCTCAGTAAATGTTAGACAGTGTGAAAAGTGTGACAACATACCCCGCTCTCCCCTATTTATGCTATTATAGCAACATTACACACTAACTAGGGTTTGAAAAATGGGATCAGAAAGAACGTGACCTTGAAAGGTTGACAGTGCATTTGGTTGCATAAGTGCATTGAAAGAAACTTGAGAGAAACATAGAACCTTAATTATAAAGTATTTACAAGAAACTATTGCACATAGAAACATTCATTATAACGAATTTACATGAAAACATTTTAGAAATACATTTATTATTAGAAGTATAATTTTTGTGTTTACTTGAATGTCAGAGAGGCTCAAACAGTTCCTGTTTCCTGTCAGTTTAACATGTCAATGTGTGATCCAAGAAATCTAAGCAAAGGTTGTTATTTCAGTGGCATGTGAATGCATCATACTGAGTGGGGCTGCACGATAAATCACATTCGATGTCATGCGCATCTCGTCAGTGGTTCCGTTTCCTTGATTGGTGGTGGATCGCCATCGGCTGCGTTCGGATGGAGTGGCATTTACTACACACTGACAAGCTGGTCCATATCGCATACATATCGCAGGCGATACGTCCGCAATAATTAATGCGAGATTGCCCCGATTGTCAGTGAACTACGGCTCTGTGTGGTGGATGCCGCTTCATCTGGGGGCAGCTGGTGGCGATTTGCTACTGGTCGGGGAGGCGGCATTGGTGACGAGATGTGCGTGACAATCGCGTGTGATTTATCGTGCAGCCCTAATATTGAGCGTTGGAGCTGTGCACAAAACAGTGTATTTTGGTTAAGATTAAGTTTGCACTGCTATATATCATAAGGCTGTATATAATGTAAGCATGAGAACCCAGTCAGCAAATTTCCTTTGGCCCAGATTTGGGCCAGCTAAACAACTGAGCTGTGGCACAGATTAGTTTGTGTTTGCCGGCCCATATACGGCCCACATCTCCTTTGCCAAAACTGAACCAAAGCAGTGCCATAAGTCCACCAAGCATGAGCCAAATGTAATTTTATGTGGCCCAAATATGGCACACCTCTTCTTTGCCATAACTGAACCAAAGGAGTGACATAACTCCACCAAACATTAGTCAAATAATACAATTTAATGTGGCCCATATGTGAGCCTTATATGCAATTTAAGTATGGTTGAGTTCTGTTTAAATCTAATGGCCCACATGTGCCCCACATGCAGCTGACAGTATGTAAAAGTCTTATTAACTCAAAGGTAAATGAAACACTCAACAACAAATGTACTGAAAACAATTTACTTTCGACAAGTGTTTAAATAATTTCAGCTTTAAGAATAAACATTTCAGTACACATTTGAATAAATAATTACAGCTACTCAGTTGTACTTAATAATTTAAGTGAAATTTAGTTTAAACAATAAGAATAATATAAGTAACATTCAAAGAGCCTAAGACTATTTAATTTTTAACCCAAAATTCATGTTTTAAAGCATGTACTAATGTTATGTTAAAATCTGAGAGTAATAAAAATCACAGAAAAAAAATCAGAGTAACTTGTACAAAAAACTTTAAAGAGAAATTGATAAAGTTAAAGAAACTTGAAAGGTAAGTTGAGAAGTGTGTTGATGTGCAGGGACGTCTCTAATGAGAGTCGACAATGTGTTGTTTGGCCTCACGTTTCTTTAATCGCTCCCTCCTACCCCCCTCTCTGTCTCCAGCGAGGTGCAACCATTTAATGATGTTGAATTCAATGTCTTTATCTGAGACTTGTAAGGGGATTCTGCCTGACCGCACCTGCAATAAAGATGAATTTAAATATAAATGCTAGCAGAAATACAACCTGGAAGTTAGAGCTGGAGGGAAAAAAATCATTAAATATAAATTATTTACTTTAATATTTTAATTGCATTATTAACCACCTTTGATTGAGCACTGTATGAATTTTTTTCCAGTATATTTTAAAAAGCATTTGCAAATGAATACGAGGAGTCACAAGAAAGAGAGTGAGAGACTGACAGAAAAGCGAATGTGTTCAATCATACACAATAAACTTAAACATGTCATTTGATCTGTTTCTCTAAAGTTTAAGCATTAAACGTGTTGTTTTATTACAGATCATTTAAATGTGCTTGTTTGGTTTGGTCAAAAAGTAAACTTCTGAGTGTTTGTGGAAGTGTATTTTATTGTTACATGCTGAAAATCATTGTGCCTGTTTAAAACACTGGCAGCATCAGACCTAAAAGACTTTATTTTTATTAAAACAGATGATTGACTTTTTAAACTTGTTCAAATATATAATGTTTAACATCGCTTACTAACTTCTTTCATGAGAGAATCTCCCTCTTGATGCTATGTCTTGTCTACAGCGCTTGAGACTCCGCCCACCTGAGCAGGTCATTTGGATTTAAAGGGATACACACAAAAACGGTGCATTTTTGCTCAGACCCATAAAGTGCCTATTTTAACATGCCATAATAAATTACCTATATGGTATTTTGAGCTAAAACTTCACATATGTACTTTGGGGACATTAAAGATTTATTTTAATATCCTAAAAACGTCTTGTGGAATGTCCCCTGTAACATTAAAACACAAGAGTTAAAGGCGGAGTCCATGATGTTTGAAAGCCAATGTTGATATTTGAAATCACCTAAACAAACACGCCCCTACCCCAATAGAATCTGGACCTTCTATTGATAGACCCGCCCCACACATACGCAAACCGGCATTTGATTTGATTTGATTGGCTATAAGTGTGTTTTGGTAGTCGGCCCGTCTCCTTTTCCAACGCGTTTTTCAAACATCGTGGACTCCGCCTTTAAGAGCCCAGCTAAAGCGAACACTGATCACAATAATGGGGATTTGTTGACATTTCAATATTAATGGAGGTTGCAAACCTAAAGTATTGATTCAATGGGGTATTAACATTGACAAATCAGCAATTTTTTTTTTACATTGTTTCAATGGTTGCATGCTATCCACTGAGCTTTTTTGTAGAAAACAACATACGCTTCTCTTTGTTGACAACAGATTTATAAACGATTGTTATTACAGATGGTTAGTGCACGTTGCGTTCCCAAATGCAAATTATAAGCGGCTTAAACTCAAACTTTCAGAGACGCATTAACTGTAATGCAGCGCAACTACAAAAATATTTAGTCGAGGGCAGCCCTACGTGGATATAATAAAATTATGCTTGAAAAAGAAATGTTCGGCCATCTTCAAGAGTTTGACTTTTACATTCATTATTTCTATTGTTAATTACATTTATGCATTTAGCAGATACTTTCATACAAAGCTACTTACATTGCATTTCAAGGTACATATTTTTACATTATCAGTTCTTGCTTTACTGGGAATCGAACACATTACCTTGGCGTTGCAAGCACCAACGCTCTACTGTTTGAGCTACAGCAAAGCTAGAACTGATAATGTAAAAAATTAGGTGACGGTGTGAATGAATTTGTAACAAACCATGAATTTTTGTCTATTACTAAGATAAATTTGTGTATTGTGCAAAGTGCTATACAAATAAAAATGACTTCTGAAGAAAGGTTCTTACCAATGACAACTTCCTTTACGACTAGGCATTGGACACCAGCTTCACCAATCGTCTTTAAAAAGACCACCCCACAATGAAAATGCTGTCATATTCAAAAAATAAATATAAACTACCACATTTTCCATTTGAAAACATTTTCTAGGTTTGTAATATGGAAATTCTTGTCATTGCTTAACCCACACTGCATATTAGGGCTGGGAATATATACCATCTATATATTTATATATTACAGGAATGGCTGTGTGTGTACCTGGTAATTATCACGTGTGGGGAGTGGGGACCAATTGGCTCTGTGCACAATATGGCGACCGCGGACGTTTCGAACTTGACTGTGAGGCTCAGTACTTCCGGTGAAAACTTCCAACGTGATCTGACAGCGAGAGCGGTAGACAGAAAGGCTGAATCTGAAACCGCATACTGCCATACTATATACTAGGCAAAAAGCAGTATGCGAACTAATAGTATGTCCGAAACCTAAATGGGTAGGCAAGAATTACCGGGATTTTGGACTATTTCTCGCGAGATTCAGAGGCACGTGTACTTAAGTATTGTCCGAAACCGCCTACTTACTGAAAATGTAGTAGGGGAAACAGTACGTGAACAGAGTAGTACACTGTAAAAACACTTTGCTGCCTCTCAGTCGGGTGCTCTTCCAGCAACACAGGAACAGTCTCCCACTGAAATGTCAACTGGTGAGCAGTCGTCAAAGACAATCTACACATTAAAACAAAATACATGTAATTTTCACATTCAGAATCAGGACACAATTTTGTAATCTAAGGACACCAAAATAAATCACCCGTCTCAATTTACACTTTCATATTGTTGTATATGTGACCAGGCACTAGAGGGTGTGGCTTAGAAATAGGAAGTAGATAAAGCAGGGCGGGGGGTGACGAATTGTTTTTGATTGACACAGAAGAAGAGAGCCGGTATTTACACTCGCGTGTAGTCAATAACCATTCATATATGATTTTTGGTTAACGGGCACGCAAACAAACATGGCTCTTGAATATATATATAATCTTTGTACAAACAATATCTCTGTGAACTTGAATACATTTTTAAATGAAATCTATTTGATTCGATTCTTTTATCATCATTTAATATATCAGCATCTCCACATAAAATTAACTATTTTTTGATAGAACACGTTATATCAAAATTAAAACTCTTTCACAAACTATAAGGTAATGGGTGATCCGATGTGTGTACTTTTAACAAATCTTTTACAAGCACTTTCTCTGTTAACAATTTTCTCAAATTTCCTGCCAAATGTATTGTATTTTGTGATTTGGCTAAAGATTTAAGTTCTCATTTTAACCAATATACTCGTTTTATAGAGGTTGTGTGGGTAGAACAAGGAACCACCATTTTTGTTGTGCCCAAAAATTTTAATACTCCTGCAAATTGGTAATTGTTGCCTATAAATATAATGATGCAATAATGAGGGAAGTAGTTATTACAATAAGAGGTCAACAATACTAATGTACAAGCATAGTGCCAAAAGTTATTTACAATTAGTTTTTTTATCAAACATTTATTTTTGTGAATGAACTGCAGTTTGCAATAACAATCAGAGACATGACAGTAAAATCAAATAAAACAGGATTCAGACATGTTGGTCCACTCCAGAAAAGTCACAATGACTGTAGTGCAACTGAACGGTAGTGCAAATCAACATTTAGAAATTAGACATTTTCAAATGTATTTTTTAAATGTATAAACACTTAAAATACATAAGTAAAATGGTATATAATAAACATTAATTTGTGTGAACGAGAACTGGCAGAGCTGTAGAGCAAATAAGTCACAATGATAGAAGTCTAAGTGAACTGTAGTGCAAATAAACATATCTATGAAATGTACATGTTCAACTGTATTTCTTGAATGTATAAACATTAAAAAAATAACTAAATAACATGGTATATAATAAACATCTATAGGTGTGACCCAAAACTGGCAGAGTGCTCCTTCTGTGCTCTTCTTTCTCTCTTCTGTGCTTCGCTTTAAATTTTTTCCCTTTAGCATCTTTTGATAAGAGGTACATCTCCAGAGGTTCGTCTCGGACTGTTTTCTTTTGTTTAGATTGGACCTTGTCACGGCTGGTGCTGGATGATCCTGAAGACGTGCTTGCTGGGGCCTCCTCACTTTTGCTCATATAATTTTTAGCAGAAATATTGCTGTGAACACTGTAAAGATAAATTTAGTTTTCATCAGAAACAATCTTTCACACTGAGGGCCATGCCACGATATCCATGAGGTCAATATTTGATTACAAATGTAATTTAGATTCATGGTATTTTATCTGGCTGAACAAATGCAGCAGATGTTACCTATACACAGAACACAAATTAACCTCCTAAAACCCCACCTTTGGTTTGGCTTGCATTTTAGATTTCTCCAAGCTATTTGGGGTTAGGAAGAAGCAATGAATATAATAACCAAATATTTTTCTTTGAACATGAAGCAGTGTAATTGGCCACGTTTGTGTACAACAGGTTCCAGTTACACACAATGAAATACTATGGTGCAAACAACAAAACATGTGATATCACGGTGTACAGGGAACATGCCATTACATATCGTAATGTAATGCACCAATAATAATTTTGTATTACTTGCACAGTTATAATGTAGATTTGCACTACTGCTGTGTTCAATACACTACTGGTCTGTCTATTTCAAACTCCCTGTTCATTTGCACTGCTGGACTACTTGAATTGCATCGTTTGCACCCCTGTGTACTGAATATTAGAATAACTATTCACAATAACTTAAGCCATTGCACTCTTAACTGACTAGTTACAATCCAAATTCATTCATGCACTACTTAAATATTAATTTCACTACTGTTCTGTTTAGTTTATTATGTACACATCCATTTGTACATTTCTGTATATTATGTTCATAGTATTATGTTCATAGTACCACCCATAAGTTGTTACATCGTATTACATAATCCTGCACCTATGGAATTATTATTGATATCCTGCACTTTTTATACTGCTTTTGCACTTCTGGTTAGACCTAAACTGCATTTCGTTGCCTTGTACTTGTGTAATGACAATAAAGTTTAATTTAATCATATAGCCCACACAGCTATGTATTGTAATGTTCTTATATATATCACGTTACCTTCGAAATTCAGTCGATGATGTGAGGAACTCTGACACCTTCATAAACCTCCACAGCCTCGATGCATCTTCTTTGTGTGTTTACCTGTTCCATGTGCTCCGCAAGACCATTTTGTGCTTGAGCGCCACCAAGTCGTGTTTTACTGGAACTTCAGCAGCGTCAGGCACGTGAACAAAAGCGCCAATCTCATTGGTCGGCCAACTTTTAACGCGCCGCGTCAAACCAAAAAAACGCGTCCGAGGCGTTTTTCTGAAAATGACGCTTTTGCGCCTCGCGCTTTTCGCGTGGGTGTGCGCACTCACATTGGCGCTCGTTCTTGAGTCACGAGACGTTAAACGTCGACGATAAACGCGCACGAAAAACGTCCCGGTGTGTAAAGACCTTAAGTGTGAGCGGGTAGCAGTTATTTATGAATAAATCCGAAGCTTTGTCTCCTGCGTAAAGCACAACATTAAAAGTTGGACAAGAGGAGCTAATTACGAGAGTAGTGTGGTACTCGTGGTCTCAGCCGAACGCGGGGATGTGTTGAGCATTAGCAGCGGGTGCTTTTTTCAATTCAATTTTATTTATATAGTGCTTTTCACAATACTTAATTGTTTCAAAGCAGCTGTACATTAATAGAAGCAGTAAAAGCACAGAAAAATGACAGATAGCACAACATAATACACGATAGCATAAGCAGTCAAATTTGCTGCGGCTATGACTCGACATTATAAGCGAGCGTATTACTAATGTAACGTCTAGAAGAGGAAGCTAAGTTAAGCCCAAGAAGGCTGCCTCCCTGGGGTAAAAAAACCCCTAAGAGAAAAAAAACCCTGGGCTGTTTAGCCGAGGAAATAAAAAAAAGTCCTAGGAGGGAAAAACCCTTGGGAGATATATATGTATATACACACATATAAACGGATAAGGAGATTAAGCAGAGATTAAGCGGGTTCTGCCGGTGATCGTTGGTTAGGCATCAGCTGGGCATCACGTTGAAGGATGACCAGTAGATCAGAGGTGTGCCGACTTTCACATCTACCGGAACTGGGTCTGTTTGTCCCATTGTCCTCGGGGTCGAGGACGAGACAGGGAGAGAAAAACAAAATCATATTAGCGTAGGGGCCGTTCACATGTAATGCAAGTGTCACACAGTGATGTGGTTTAATCAGCTTAGTTTCAGACAGACTAACTATTGCGGCATAATTATATTATCCACAGTTGAGGATTTTGCAAATTGGGGGCCCACTGCGACGTATATATGGTAACTAAGGATCACCTTACGATCTTTAAGAGAAAATGAAACCTGTCGACCCGTTTAACTAAGGCCTGTAACCCCACTGTCGTCGTATATGCAGGTTCAGTGGCAAATGGGTCTATATTGCATACTATTTACAAGACCACGAAAAAACGGCAACATCGCAACCTGACCATACATGTCAACCCGTTTGACTAAGGCTGGAGGCCCCACTGTCGTCGTTAATGCAGGTTCAGTGGCAAACGGGTCTGTATGGCATACTATTCACAAGACACACGAAAACGCCAAAATCCCAACCCGACCATACGTGCCAACCAGTTTGACTAAGGCCGGGAGCCCCACTGTCGTCGTTAATGCAGGTTCAGTGGCAAACGGGTCTGTATGGCATCCTATTCACAAGACACACAAAAGTTCCAAAACCGCAACCCGACCATATGATAAGATAAGGTTTTTATGTATTTATTTGGTTGGTCTGTGTTAACCAAATACACTGATTATGATTGCGGTTCTCGGCTGTAAACAGAAACGGTAAGCATCAGTTTATTGACTGTTGCGTGTGAGTTAGGAAGCTCCGTAATCAAGGTCGCACTTTAACATCATTATCTCCCTCAGTTTCAGCCTCTCTGTTCTTTAAAGAGGAAGCCTAGTAGCCGAGTGAGGCCATAGTACTTTATGCAACGGAGAGTGGGGATCTTTAGCACAAGGTAGCTATTTATTAATGTAATTATGTAGTGATATTGTTTACTAATGTGGAATGTATGGTGTTATGTGGATGTGTCTTCCCTGTTTAAACGTGTTAAATTATTGTGGTGGGTAACTATGGATTTTATATATTTATTATGTGTGGTATGTTGTAAATGGGGATATTATACAGCGTGAAACACTATTTTTGTAACTCAGGGAAGGACAATATTCATGGAATTAAATGAAATGTGTGCAGTTGCTGTTATGTTATATATGAGTGCTTATGATATGTTTGTGATTTGTTGCAGCAACTTAGTGCTCCTGGGTGAAATTGCCGCTTTTTACCTATTGTAATTTTACGAATAATATTGTACTTTCAAGATTTATGGTATATGTTGTTTATTTGTTTGTTTGTTTATTGTGTTCTATTTTTCTTTTGAAGGGCTGGTTGTTTTGTTTTGAGGGTCGGCAGACTGTATTATGACATTGTAAAGCACTCGCCCAAAAGTGAGCCTCAAGTGTAGCGCTGGTGTGATTTCACATGTACTATGAAATTTTAGAGTTTCTATTGGTGTGCTGTGCTTTTGAGATTGAGGTGGTTACTACACTGTGCCTAGTGTGATAGTGGGGCTTTCCTGTTGGTCCGGTGTGTGCCTGGGAATAGTATTGTTTGCCAATTTTTAACCTTGTAACAATACCCTTAATGTTAATAAATTCATTGTTTTGTACCCTTTGTATACCAGTCTTGGACATCCCATTATTTTAAATCCTTTAAGAAACCTGTGAAGAAAACGTCTCGGTTACGTATGTAACCCTCGTTCCCTGAAGGAAGGGAACGGAGACGTCACATCGTGACCGACGAATTGGGAACCGCTTCGCGGGTGACCTATCTACTTCGAGAACTATAAGAAACGCCAATGAACTTGGCATGCAGGTATTTGCATAATGCCGGCGCCGCCCCGCCAGGTGCGTATATAAGCCGCAGGCGCATAATACCAAACCAGCTATATTATTGCTGAGAAGCCGAGCAACAGTGCCCGGCCTGAAAACAGCAATGGAACAACAAACTGTGGCGACGGGACGTGACGTCTCCGTTCCCTTCCTTCAGGGAACGAGGGTTACATACGTAACTGAGACGTTCCCTTTCAGTCGGTCACTACGACGTCACGTCGTGACCGACGAATTGGGAATCCCTACCAAAACCCCACTGCAGCTGAACCCTTCCAGTGCCTGCAAAAGCCCTCCGCCCTCCACATAAGGGGCTGAACCTAAGGTGAAATGCAGAAGGCCGGTCACTACCTGATCCTTAACTCACGATAGTGAACCAGCGAACTGGGGAAGGGTCTAAACCAGTGGTCTCAAACTCCCGGCCCGCGGGCCATTTGCGGCCCGCCCTCCCCTTCTCTGCGGCCCGCGGCACCTTTCAATAATATAACATAATCTGGCCTGCAGAAAGATTTTTATTCACTTCGTTTCATATTCATTTCATTTTTAATTTAAACGTTTGTTCGCATGTCGCGTCTAACAATGCGTGTTAAAACGAGTCAAGGCGTTTCTTACTTTCTAAAGTGCTCGGGAGCGGAAGTTGCGTGTCGTGGCGTCACCCGTTGCTACGCAGCCATGAGCGTGCGCTCCGTGATTGCGAGGATAACGGAATGCGTGATCGGACTTTAATTCCTCATCTGAACCTCGCGTCAATCAAATCATTGTCACCATGCAATCAGTTAATCTGGTCGGGACTTTGTTGTGTTTGTCCAGAGAAGATTTGTTACTTCCGGGTGAATATGAACTGTTACTCAGAGAAGAGCTGTGGTGGGGCTCACATCAACAAGTCACAGCATGGAGACACTGCATGTATGATGCAGAGCCATAGATGTAATGCAACACATAAACTACAGATAAGAGAAATTGCCATCAAAGTGCCCAGATTAAAAGAGGAAAGATGAGGAGAAACATACAGAGGATAAAAGTATGTATACTGCTATATATAATGAAGTATAATAGATTATTATGTAACGTTAGCTTGCTATGCAATTACACCTAGCAGTATTATAATTTTTTTCAGTTTAACTAGCTTATGTAACATTGACTACCCATTCAGAAGTTTTAGGATCACTTTCACTTATTCATGTTTTTCCACATATACCTGTAATAGCAAATTCATTAAAACTGTGGAATAACAAAGATGGAACATAATAAATAAATACTATGACTGTAAACAATCCAAAATAAATCAAAACACAAACACTTACTGATGGTATTTTTTTATAATAGTTTATAAATGTATACAGAAATTTTATTTGTTAGTTTAGTGCATTGTTTTAATAGGCCTTAGTTATTAAAGGGAAGGTTAAGAAACGATTTACTTATATAAAATAATATATATTTAAAATATAAAAAACATTGTTTTTATTATACATTAAATAATAGAATTTTAACAGTCAAATTACAGAAATATTGTACTTTTTTAACCTTAAAATAATAGCTCTGCGGCCCTCTGATTAAATGTCAATCTCAGAAATGGCCCCAAGCCAATTTGAGTTTGAGACCCCTGGTCTAAACTGAGCGGAGCTAGAACACTGCGGAAGCCATCCCCTAAGAAGGTTAAATGGATGACATGAAAATATATGAAACAACCAACAGGTTGCTCAAAAAAGTCTCTGAACAATACAATATGCAGAGAGATGCAGAGCAGGCTCTGCTAAGGAAAAACGTGGAGGATTAGAACCCCACGGACTATACACACAAATGAACCCCACGTAGGGGACAAATGTGGACGCCTAGCCTACACAGGATTACAGAGAATTAGGGGTGACCCCGAATAGTCAAAGATTCGATGCATCGATAGGAGAAGCCTGATTCGACAACCACTCTCACAGTCGAATCGTCGCAGATGTGTTATGAAATGAGGATCATTCAGTTTTGGCCGTATATGGGTGCACACATTATCTGATTTCACATATAACAGCTTTCTCACAAAATGGATGGTGACAGCCTATTCTCCAAACGACGCTGGAAATATAAAAGCACAACACTAATCGGGCATTCTCGGGGGTTTTCACTTTGGGAAGAACACCAGTCGACAAACAGGTTCCATTTAAGCGCGTAAGCCTGTCTCGTAGACGGCGCTCGCGCTGCAGCAATAGTGTTAGATACCTCTTGCGGTAAATCACTCAAATCCTCCGTGCCCCGTCCAGAGACCACACATGGAGGTTCCAAAGGTCGGGGCGCGGGTGCCATAATGTGCCCTCTTGTTGAGAAAGAAGGTCCTTCCTCAGGGGAATCTTCCAAGGAGGGGCTGTCGCGAGCAGAGAGAGTTCTGGAAACCAACTCCTGGTTCTCCAATACAGTGCCACCAACAGCACGCTCTCCTCGTCCTCCCGGATTTTGCATAGGGTTTGCGCAATGAGGCTCACCGGAGGGAACACGTATTTGCGCATGTTTCGTGGCCAGCTGTGTGCCAATGCATCCACGCCGAGCGAGTCGTCGGCTAGTGAATAGAACAGGCGACAATGGGTCGTCTCTGGGGAAGCAAACATATCTATCTGCGCTTTGCCGAAACGTCTTCAAATCTGCTGAAACGCTATGGGGTGGAGCCGCCATTCGCCGGGACGCGCAGCCCGAGAGAGCGCATCTGCCTCTACATTGAGCGTGCCCGGAATGTAAATGGCCGAAGAGACCTCAAATTCTTCTGACTCCAAGAGAGGAGGTGAAGTGCGAGATGCGACAGGTGACGCGAGCGTAAACCGCCTTGACGATTGATGTACGCCACGGTCGCAGTGTTGTCTGTGTGAACTAATATGTCTTTGCCCCATAACTCGTTGCTGAAACAAACAAGCGCAAGATATACAGCCCACATTTCTCTGCAATTTATGTGCCAATGCAGCTGGGGTGCCGTCCAGACCCCCGAAACCGCAAGCCCATCGTACGTGGCTCCCCACCCCATGTCCGAAGCATATGTGCATACTATTGCATGCCTGGAGACCTGTCTCAGAGGCACACCGGCTCGGAGAAACGCACGGTCTGACCACGGGGTGAAAGTGAGACAACACGCAGGTGTTATGATAACACGGTGAATGCCGCGCAACCATGCTCTCCTCAGGTCTCGATCGTGAAGCCAAGGATGAAGCGGTCGCATATGAAACAGCCCGAGCGGTGTCACAGCCGAAGCTGCTGCCATATGCCCCAGGAGCTTCTGAAATTGTTTCAGTGGGACCGCGCTCCTGCTCTTGAATGTATTCAGGCAAGTCAGAATCGACTGTACACGTGCTTCTGTTAGACGAGCTGTCAAATCGATCGAGTCCAGTTCCATCCCGCGAAAAAAGATATTCTCTGCACGGGTCAAAGCTTGCTCTTTTCCCAGTTGACCCGAAGACCCAAACGAGCGAGGTGTTTTAAAGTTAAATCTCTGTGATCACACAGCGTCTGACGTGTTTGAGCTATTATTAGCCAATCGTCTAGATACGCGAGAATGCACACACCTTTCTCTCTCAGGGGTTTTAAAGCCCCCTCCACTACTTTGGTGAATACACGGGGCGACAGAGAGAGCCCGAATGGGAGGACTTTGTACTGGTATGCTCGCCCCTCGAACGCAAAGCGGAGAAACGGCCTGTGCCGGGGGAGAATCGATACGTGGAAGTACGCGTCCTTCAGGTCGATGGATGCGAACCAATCGTTTGGACGAATGCATGGAAATATGTGCTTGGGCGTCAGCATCTTGAACGGCATTCTGTGAAGTGCACGGTTCAGCGAACGCAGGTCCAGGATCGGTCGTAAGCCGCCGCTTTTCTTGGGTACAATAAAGTAAGGGCTGTAAAACCCCGACCTCATCTCGACTGGAGGGACCGGCTCAATTGCGTCCTTCGCCAATAAGACAGCGATCTCCGCACGGAGGACGTGTGCATCGGCAGCTCTCACCGCAATGAAACGAACGGGGAATTTGGGGGGGACGCCGGGCAAATTGGATCGCATAGCCGAGACGAATCGTGCGTAAAAGCCAACGTGACGGGCTGGGAAGCTGTTCCCACGCCCCCAGATACCGTGCGAGAGGGACTAAAGGCACAATCGGTGTACCCGCGGCGGGCGCAACAGAGGTGATCGCCGGTGTGTGCGTAATGGCCGCACCGACAGCAGTATTGTGTATGGTAACTCTCACCTGAGTCCGCTGCTGGGTGGGTGAGTAAGGGAGGCTCTGCTGAAGACACCTCATGCCACTCTATGCACCCTCTGGCGAAGGAGGTGGAAGACGATGGGTTATGAGCCCGTAACTGTCTCCTACCGCCTGAGAAGTTGGAGAGCGCGGTGGGGTTATGAGCCCGTGCGTTGCTCTCGTACTCCTCTGATGAGTCGGAGAACGAGGGGGGGTTATGAGCCCGCTCGCGTCTCCGGCGCTCATCTGAAGACCTAGCGATGGAAGTGGAATTCGCTCTTTCTGTGAATTTGTGGGTGCCGACTGAAAAGTCGGCGGAACAGAAAAATGAAACAAAGGATTCCCCAACCGGCCCTCCTCCGGTGGGGGGAGTGGTGCCTTCACCATCTCCCGAAGAGCAATCCCCTCTCTAGGTCGCCTGTCTCAGGGCCGCTTCGATCTCCTCTTTCCACCCTTCGAAGCGGGCGGGCGGGGTGCTGACGACCGGTTCCTCGCTTCTTAGAAGAGCCCCGGGGAGGAACGGAGGCGGCCGCCGCAGGACGCCCTCGGCGAGGAGCAGGCTGAGGCGCTGACGTGGATGGGGCAGGCGCAGGACGTTTCCGACGTGGCATGATCTGAGCGATGGCCTCAGTCTGCTTCTTGGCTGCGGAGAATTGCTGGGCAAACTCCTCGACCGTCTCGCCGAACAGGCCGGTCTGGGAAACCGGAGCATTCAGGAGCCGGGTCTTATCAGCATCCTTCATGTCCGCCAGACACAGCCAGAGATGGCGTTCCTGGACTACTAGGGTAGACATGGCACGCCCGATGGCAGTTTAGAGAACTCCGCCGAGTCGTGACCTCCCGCGTGCAGGTCCTTCAGAGCCTTAGCCTGGTGAACCTGCAGCAATGCCATGGCATCTGGTGACTGCGCCCTTAGCAGCACCAGACTTGGAAGGCGGGGGTCGTTTCCGGAGGAATGACACCCGTCTCCGCAAATCTGCCATAGTCATGCCCTCGCAGACAGAGCATGAACTATCACGCAATGCTGCCTCTGCGTGCTGGAGCCCCAGACACGAAAGACAACGCTCGTGGCCATTCCGGGGGGCGATGAACACACCGCATCCGGAAACGGAGCACGGACGGAAATCCGTCTTTAAAAAGACGACCCCGACCGTGATACGAATGAGTGGCTGTCTTTAAAAAGACACAAAGCTCAAGCGTGCTGCTCTTTTAGGGAAATCACTCTTTTGTGCGAGCTGGTGAAACACACAGGGAGAGGCAACGCACTCACTCGAACTCAAGTCCTAAATTAAGAGACAGAGAGAGAAAGAGAAAGGGTGGAGAAAAAATACTGCGAGCCTACATTGAGGTGTCTTTGCCCAACCAACTTCAGCAAGCTGAGATCTTTTCCCTCTTAGAGACAGGATCTACGAAGATCAGTAGATCAGCAGATGTCTGCCGGCTTCGAAGCAATAAAGCTGATTTGGTATTATGCGTCTGCCGCTTATATACGCACCTGGCGGGGCGGCGCCGGCATTATGCAAATACCTGCATGCAAAGTTCATTGGCGTTTCTTATAGTTCTCGAAGTAGATAGGTCACCCGCGAAGCGGTTCCCAATTTGTCGGTCACGACGTGACGTCGTAGTGGAACTGGGTAATGTTAATTAGCAAAAGTAACTTTATGTTACATCTGGCGTAGTCGGCAGTGCGTGCTAAGGCTGGTTACATAGGGTTTTTCTTTCTTTTTACTTTTTTCTTTTTCTCTTTATTTTGGGGTGTATTAATTGATTGTTGTTGTACTTGGAGGTACAGGGTTGTTGTTTTTGGGGAAAAGTGGCAGATCACCATTGTCAAAGAGAACGTCCGAGACTTGTCAACAAGTGTTTGTTGAAGACCAGCCAAGACAATGTCATCCCCACAAGGTATGACCGAATTACGGGAGCTGATGGATCAAATTCGACAGCTGCAGATGGAAAATTAACAATTGAAAGCACAGGGACAAGACAGAAATAGAGTTATTGATGCTGCCACTGCTAATAGTGAGCCTGGTATAACAGCTGCCTCTACCGATTCAGAACAGTCTGTATCTAATAATGCATTGGGGTATACTGCGACTCCTGCACTTTATGTTTATGTTCCCTGAGAGCGTAAATGTTCCAAATTTACGGGTAAACTGTCTGTTGACCTAATCACTTTAGATCAATGGGTCATTGAGGCCCGTAGATGCCTTGAGGTTAGGCCTATGTCTAATGCTGAACAAGTATTGTTCCTGTATGATCATCTTGAGGGGGGAGCAAAAGCAGAAGTTGAGTTTCATGAACTTTTAAATAGAGATACCGCTGAGAAGATTTTTAAAATTCTCACTGAAAATTTCAGTTCTCAGTCCTATGTGGCTGCACAGTTGTGTTTTTCCAGCGGCATCAGAAAGAGGGGGAATCCCTACGTGATTTCTCTCATGTTTTAAAGTCGTTAATGGATGCGGTAATAAAAAAGACACCTGGGGGAATTTTAAATCATGACTTGGTGTTACATGACCAATTTGCTGAGAACGTAAAGGATGACATGTTGAGAAGGGAATTAAAAAGAAGGCTAGCGCTGGACCCTCAAATGAGTTTTCTTACACTCCGTAGCATAGCCATTAAATGGGGGGAGGAGGGAAAACAAGGGATGAGTATGAGACCTAGAGCTTTTTCTTTTGATACTTATGTATGCGAGGGGGGTAGTCGGGGGCAGATTCTAACGCAATATCGGTAGTCAACACCGAAATGACTGAGTTAAAGGAATGCCTTCGGCGCCAGCAGGCCCAATTAGATCCCGCTTTGTCACAATTAAATTCATCTCGCCCACAGGGTAACCCAAGGGGTGGAGGGGGCCAGTCTAAACCCTTCCGTTTTCAGTCGAATGGGAAGCCGATTTGTATTCGTTGTAATAGGGCAGGCCACATTGACAGATACTGCCGTATTGACCCAAACTCTGATAACGTTGTAAACCAGGTGGGGCAGAGGGCTGTAGCTCAAAATCAGCTAGTGGAATCATCCGCTCCTCTGCAGCTGCAGGAAAACTAGCGCCCTCTGGTGTGGAGAGCCAAACACCAGGAGGGGCTCAAGTAGGCTCTTGTCACGTAACTGTTGATAGTATGCCCCATCTCATAGGCCAGTGTCCAGTGGTTCATGTCTTGATGGGGGGAAAAGTAATTGCATGTTTGTTGGACACGGGCTCTTAGTCTCTACAATAACAGAAACATGTTTTTGGGAAAATTTTCAATCATGTGAGGAGTCCCTTAAACCCTGCAGCTGGCTACAGTTACGAGCCGCTAATGGGTATGAAATCCCATACTCAGGTTATCTGAAACTAGATGTGACCGTGTTAGGTAAAACCTCCCCTAGCATGGGTATTTTAGTAGTGCGTGATCCAACTGATCCGTTTACTCAGCAACAAAATCGGGCAGTTCCCGGGTTATTAGGCATGAACATCATTCAAAGCTTTTATAAAGAATTGTTTGCTGACATGCAGTCAGCTCTAGTCCAGGCCCCTTCTATGGATAAAGCTAACCAGGTTTGGCGACAGGCATTTTCTACATGCCAGTCTCTTGAGAACCTTCATAGCAAAGGGTGTTTAGGCAAGGCTAGAGTTCAGAGTTCTGCAGTACTTATTCCTTCTGGGTCCTTGAAACTCATCCCTATAGTTTGTCCTAGTGCAGCTAATATTTCACTTCATTCTTTGTTATTGGAGCCACCCACAGAAGGAAACCAGTTGCCAGAGGGCATCCTTATCTCTAGGGCTTTACTATCAGTGAAGAGTGGGGTAGTAGAAATCCCAGTTACTAATGTGAGTTAACAAGATGTGTGGCTGCAACCGCACACCATTTTGGGTATGCTCCATATTGTTCAGGTTATGTCTTCAGGGTGTTCAGTGAATATCGTGGAAGGGTGTAGTGGGGAACAGGTTGCCATAGTCCAGTCAGCAGAGATGAAAGCCACCCCCTCGGTTGATTTTTCTAATATGTCCTGGCCAACTTTATCTGTAGAACAGGAACATCAAGTAAAAGTGCTATTACAAAATCACAGTAATGTTTTTAGTCAGGGAGAGGGTGATATAGGGTGTACCACTTTGGTAGAACACCAGATCCATCTCACCGATATTGTTCCCATTAGGCAGAGATATCACCGACTGCCCCCTTCCCAGTATGACCAAGTTAAAGCTCACATCCAGCAACTGTTGGAGACAGGAATTGTGCAACCTAGTTCGAGTCCTTATTCATCGCCCATAGTGATTGTGCAAAAGAAAGGGGGAGACCTGAGACTATGTGTTGACTATCGGCTCTTGAATGCAAAGACAAGGAAGGACGCTTATCCCCTCCCTCGTATATAGATGAGTCCTTGGATGCATTGACTGGAGCCAAGTGGTTTTCAACTTTGGACCTTGCCAGCGGTTACAATCAAGTGCCAGTTGCAGAAGTGGACAAGGCCAAGACAGCATTTTGTACACCGTTTGGACTTTTTGAGTTTAACCGTATGCCATTTGGACTTTGTAACTCACAGAGTATGTTCCAGAGGTTGATGGAGAGGATTTTTGGAGATCAAAGCTTTCAATCGCTTCTACTGTACTTAGATGATATAATCATCTTTTTGACCTCCTTTGATGAGCACTTGAAGCGCTCGGAACTCGTCTTTAATCGTCTACATAGTAACCACCTTAAGTTAAAGCCATCGAAATGCCATTTTTTTCAAAGAGAAGTAAAATATCTGGGACATGTAGTTTCTGCCTCGTGGGTGGCCACCGACCCGGACAAGATCAAAGCAGTCGCAGAATGGAGACAGCCAACCAATACCAAGCAACTAAGATCTTTTTTGGGGTTTGCATCGTATTACCGTCGTTTTGTGGAGGGTTTCGCAAAGATGACTGCCCCTTGCATAGACTGGTGGTGCAGATAGAGCCGAGCTTTAAGTTTAACTCCCAGGTCAAGGCATTGGGAGATAGCTGGACTGCAGAGTGCCAAGAGAGTTTTCAGACTCTGAAAGCTCACCTGATTAGCGCTCCTGTATTAGCATATGCTGATTTCACAAAACCATTTGTCTTGGAAGTTGATGCAAGCCATGCTGGACTTGGGGCTGTTTTAGCTCAAGAGCAAGATGGACAGAGGAAGCCCATCGCATTTGCTAGTAGAGGCCTACGACCGACCGAGAGGAATATGTCCAACTATAGCTCCCATAAACTAGAGCTTCTTGCCCTTAAATGGGCTGTAACTAGCAAGTTTAGAGAGTATCTTCTAGGTGCAAAGTTTGTTGTCTTTACCGACAATAATCCATTGAGTTATTTGCAGACCGCAAAGTTAGGAGCTACAGAACATCGCTGGGCCTCCGAGTTGGCAGTGTTTGACTTTGAGGTCAGATACCGTCCAGGTGCGGCGAATAGAAATGTGGATGCACTCTCTAGGCTGCCAGCCCCTCTTTCTATCGCTACTGTGGCCCCAGGCTTGGAGGTCCCTGCAGCCACCTCAAGGGTTAGCGACAGTAAGACCCAAACCCTATGTCAAGAAATTAATGCCTTACCAATCTGACAGAAGGCTGACTTGCAAGCCCTACAGATGGAGGACTCTGCTATTGGACCATTTAATCATTTTCTAGGAAACAAGGAGTAGTTCCAACAATATCAGAACGGGTGTCATTACCTCAAGAGGCTAAGAAACTGCTTAAACACTGGCAGTAGAGAGACATTTCAGATTATCTTGCCGCAGTGTCTAAGACAAGAAGTCTTGAGAGGCCTTCACAATGACCATGGACACCAAGGAATAGAACGTACAACTCGCCTCATTAGAGAAAGATGTTTTTGGCCTGGTTTGTCCTGAGAGATTGAGAAGTATTGTCAAGAGTGTGGTCGTTGCATTGTGGCAAAAGCTGTCCGTCCACAGGTGAGAACTTTCTCGGGGAATCTGACTGCGTCAAGACCTGTGGAAGTTGTAGCTATCGATTTCACCACGTTGGAGAAATCAACGGATGGGCGGGAACATGTCCTGATTGCGACAGACATATTCTCAAAGTTCACGCAGGCATACCCGACCCGTGACCAGAAGGCTAGCACAGTAGCTAAACTACTCAGAGAGGGTTGGTTCTATCATTATGGAGTGCCTAAACGACTTCATAGTAATCAGGGTAGAAGCTTCGAAGGAGATCTTATGAAACAGCTGTGTCAGTTGTACAATATCGCTAAGAGTAGAACAACACCGTATCATCCGGAGGGCAATGGGCAGTGCGAGAGATTTAATCGCACATTATTTGACCTGCTCCGCTCGTTACCCCCAGATCAGAAGCGTAAATGGCCCCAAGCCCTCCCCCATATCCTCTTTGTTTACAATACCACTCAGCATGCATCAACAGGCTATTCACCCTTCGAACTAATGTTTGGGCAGAAAGCATATCTGCCAGTGGATTTTCTGTTGGGCAGTGTTGAGGGGGAGGTGGGCCCCGGGCAACCTCATGATTGGATGATACAACATCAGCACAATCTTAGGGTCATTCCCATACATGCACGGGACCGACTAACTCTTTCAGCAGAGCGTCGAAACCAGGAGGTCACACCGTCAGCGAGCAAACCGCTTGCCCCTGGTACATTGGTCCATAGGAGGAGTCACCCCTTGGGCCGCCATAAGATACAGGATTTTTGATATGATACCATATACAGAGTACAAGAGGCTCTAGATCAGGAGGGGAGAGTATACAAGATCCGCCCATTGGAAGGGACAGGGCTGGAAAAGAACATTCATTGATCTGAGCTTCGAGTTATCCCAACTAATGTACAGGCAAGCTTGAACCCCTCAGCAATGCCCCATGGAGTACAAGACCAGAACATTCATCGATCTGAGCTTCGATTTATTCCAACTAACGTACAGGCAAGCCTGAACCCCTCCGCAATGCCCCATGGAGTACGGGATTGTCACGACCTGGAGGAGTTTGCGATCAGTAGTTTGCAGTTAGCAGAGGATAGCGACGTTGAGGATGAAATTGTGTTGATGGAACCTGTGACTAACATTGAGAATAACAGAGATACACTCCCTGAATGTCATTTAAATCCATCCAGCCCATCTGTGCCAACGGTAACTGTGAATAATGAGACCGAGGATCACACGAGTCTTCAGACTGAGCAAAGTCCCCCCATAAACCCTGACACGGTAGTAAGACGCTTAGCAAGGGCTACAGCGGGTCAACATAGTAACCCATTCCACCTGCCTAGAAATGCCTTTGGCAACATAGGTCAAACTAATTCAACTGAGGGTAGACTTCCAACCCCTGTCCCCTTGTTAGTAACTTTTAGACCATGGGTATAACTAGAATGGGGCTATCCTCTCTGGGACGGTGAGCTTTTAAAGCTGGGGTGGATGTGACCAGATGAAGTATCTGTAGGATAATAGGAAGGCACTAGAGGGTGTGGCTTAGAATTAGGAAGTAGATAAAGCAGCGCAGGGGGTGACAAATTGTTTTTGATTGATACGGGCAGTGTGCACTAGGTGTGAGCGGGTAGCAGTTATTTATGAATGAATCCGAAGCTTTGTCTCCTGAGTAAAGCACAACATTAAAAGTTGGACAAGAGGAGCTAATTACGAGAGTAGTGTGGTACTCGTGGTCTCAGCCGAACGTGGGGACGTGTTGAGCATTAGCAGCAGGTGCTTTTCCTGCACACTGACTTGCCCAAAAGTGAGCCTCAAGTGTAGCGTTGCTGTGATTTCACATGTACTATGAAATTTTAGAGTTTCTATTGGTGTGCTGTGCTTTTGAGATTGAGGTGGTTACTACACTGTATACTACACATCTGGATATTATAATAGAAAACCTGAACAACGTTTGCACTAGCACGTTGGAGGCCGTTGCTTCCATTCGAAAAAAGAGAATCAAAGAAAAAATGCCAGCTCCATGGTATGACCATCATACTGCAGCCCTTAAAAAAGTAGCTAGAAAAATGGAAAGAAACTACCGAAGCACAAAGTTAGAGGTATGGCGTTCAGCATGGAATGAGAGTGTTCAACACTACAGACAGGCTATTAAAACCGCCAGATCTACCTATCTCAGTACGCTTATTAAAGAAAATCATAACCCTTGTTTCCTCTTTAGCACAGTTGCGAAACTGACTAGAAACAAAGAACAAACAGAAACCAATAGTAAACTCCAACACAATAGTAACGACTTCATGAACTTCTTTATTATACCCATTATGGTAACACTTTATAATAACTGCACACTATGAAGCATTAGTAAAGCATTAGTTAAGCATTACTAAATAGTCAATTCTTCATTTATTAAACATTAATAGACATTAGTAAGTAGTTTATAAATGCTTTATTCTTGATTTAAGAATATATATAATGTGTTTAATAATTGTCTTTTCATGCTTTATTAATGATTAATTCATCATTTCTAAAATAAGTTTTACATTATTTACAAACCAGTTATTAAGGAGTTTTCAGTGGTTCATAAGATCATTTAGGAAGTGTAAGTAAATAATTAATAAACTATTTAAACATTCATTTATACCTCTTATTTAATTATACATATAGTAATAAGTTAGTCAGTGTGTTAATAAATGCTTCATTAACACATATTCCTACTGTAATTCATGATTAATTCAGGTAGTTATAAAACATTTAGAAGTGGTCAG